>NC_057813.1:162102288-162103030 GCF_018294505.1 Triticum aestivum
ATCTCCGAAAGTAGCTGTTGGGTTGACACGGATCGAGACTGGGATTTGTCACTCCGTATGACGGAGAGGTATCTCTGGGCCCACTCGGTAATGCATCATCATAATGAGCTCAATGTGACCAAGGTGTTGGACACGGGATCATGCATTACGGTACGAGTAAAGTGACTTGCCGGTAACGAGACTGAACAAGGTATTGGGATACCGACGATCGAGTCTCGGGCAAGTAACGTACCGATTGACAAAGGGAATTGCATACAGGGTTTGATCGAATCCTCGACATAGTGGTTCATCCGATGACAACATCGAGGAGCATGTGGGAGCCATCATGGGTATCCAGATCCCGCTGATGGTTATTGACTGAGAGCGTCTCGGTCATGTCTGCATGTCTCCCGATCCCGTAGGGTCTACACACTTAAGGTTCGGTGACGCTAGGGTTATGAAGATATGTATATGCAGAAACCCGAATGTTGTTCGGAGTCCCGGATGAGATCCTGGACGTCACGAGGAGTTCCGGAATGGTCCGGAGGTAAATAATTATATATAGGAAGTGCTGTTTCGGGCATCGGGACAAGTTTCGGGGTTATCGGTATTGTACCGGGACCACCGGAAGGGTCCCGGGGGTCCACCGGGTGGGGCCACCTGTCCCGGGGGACCACATGGGCTGTAGGGGGTGCGCCTTGGCCATCATGGGCCAAGGGCACCAGCCCCTATAGGCCCATGCGCCTAGGGTTTCCCCCTAGGA
>NC_057813.1:162406374-162506067 GCF_018294505.1 Triticum aestivum
GCATCTCTCAGATTTAATAAACGGCTGCACAGAAGGTAATATTTTAAATTCAAAAAAGCGTTGCTTAGCGCATATGAACAAGTTTTCAGCGCACAGGATAACACGAGCGAGTTTACTCAAAAATTACATCCTTGGAACACTCATCCGCCACAAGGCAGGCACCCTTCAGGACGCCCTCATAATACTACTCGGGCTTGCGATGCTCCTTGCCCTCCGGTGGCCCATCTGTCACCAGCTTCTCAGCATCCATCTTGCCCCATTGTACTTTAACACGGGCAATGGCCCTACGGGCGCCTTCGATGCATACAGAGCGCTTGATGATTTCAAGCCATGGACAGGCATCCACCAGCCGCCTCACCAGCCCAAAGTAGCTCTCAGGCATGACCTCCCCTGGCCATAGCCGGACTATAAGGCCTTTCATGGCCTGTTAGGCTGTCTTATGGAGCTCGACCAGCTGCTTCAGCTGGTCGCTCAAAGGCACCGGGTGTTCGGCCTCAGCATACTGGGACCAGAACACCTTCTACGTCGAGCTCCCTTCCTTGGCTCGGTAGATTGCGGCAACATCGGACACACTGCGGGGCAGATCTGCGGATGCTCCTGGAGAGCTCCGGACTCGGGTAAGTAAAAAGGAATTCACTTTCACGTGCTTGCTTTGCATAAAGAATGCCTTACCCGCCACTATCTTCTTCATTGCCTCAATTTCCTGGAGGGCTTTTTGGGCTTCGGCCTTGGCAGATTTGGCACTCTCAAGGGCCGAGGCAAGCTCCGACTCTCGAGTCTTTGAGTCAAGCTCCAAACTCTCGTGTTTTTTCACAAGAGCGTGGAGCTCTTGCCGCACCTCCTCCGCCCGCGCCTCCTACTTTTCTCGCTCAGTGCGCTCCACGGCCGCATTGTCTTCGGCCTTGGACAGTGTTTACTTTAGGGTCGCCACCTCGGTTGTGGCCCCTGTAATACTCATGTTGGTCCTGTCACTATTTGCAACCAGGTATTTTTATATACTTACATAAGGTACTACTTACCTTCCTTGTCCTCGAGCTGCTTCTTGGCAAGGCCGAGCTCGTTCTCGGACCACTCGAGGCTCTGCTTCAATGCATCGACCTCCGCATTCAGCATGGCAGAGGTCAGCAGCGCAACCTGCATTCCCATATTGACATATTTATGTTAGACTCCTGCGTATATCTTTTTAGATCCTCAGTCCGGCTTTTCTTTCCGAACACCAAACTGAGCATCAGGGGCTACTGTCTATGCGGTAATATTTTTACATGTCTTAAATACATACCTCAAAGCCTATTAGAAGGCTGGCAGAGGCTTCTGTTAGCCCGCTCTTGGTGGACTGAACCTTTTGGATCACTGCACTCATAATAGTGCGGTGCTCCTCGTCGATAGAGGCGTCGTTAAGCACCTCCAGCAAATTGTCCGGTGCCTCCAGTTGGACGGAGGCCACCGGCGTCATAGGCTTGCCCTTCTTACGAGGGGGCCGCCTGCCGGACTCCGGAACCACTGAAGGTTCCGGTGCGGTGTCCGGCCCAGGGCCGGACTTAGAGCCCTTTGGGGTTTTATCCCCTTTGCGCCTGGAGTCCGGGAGGTTGCCTTGCGGCGCCTCCAGGACCACCTCCTCCTGGCTTGGCCCCTTTTGGGACTCCACCTCGGCATCGTCCGTAGGGCGAGGGGAGGTAGCAGTCGGGAGTGAAAGACTATTCACATCCGACAAGTCCAGGGAGCCGCTCGACGAGGCATCGAGCCGGGCCTTGGGCAGACTGCATGATTATATTTGGCGTTAGAAGATACTGTGCAATAAAGGAGCGCCATAAGTTATTCTGGTATCCAGATACTTACGATTTTGCCAGGGGCTTGGACCTGGATGGCCACTCCTCTCCGTCGTCATCGGCATTGGTGGAGTAGCCCGGAAGAAGGGTCTTTCCCTTCTTGGACCCTTCGGCCTCCCCAGTTGGGGTGGCCTTCCTTTTCTTTCCTCCCCCCGTTGGAGGGGGAGAGGCTTCTTCTTCCTCCTCCTTGTCTTCATGGGAGGACTGCGCTTCGGAGTCGTCGGGCGATGAATACGACACCACCAGGCGCCGGGAACTCTTTCGAGTTCCCGTGGCCTTCTTCTTGGCCTTCTTCTTAGGCACCACGTGAGGTGCCGGAACCAGCAGCTTCGCCAAGCGGGCATCTGCTGGGCCTTCGGGCAAAGGAGCCGGACAGTCGATCTGTCCGGACGTATTCTGCCAGTCCTGTCAAAGGAATGGGAGCTTAGATCCCGCATAGAGTCAAACTATGAAAAACAGGTATCCTGTAAAGGGTAAAACAAGCTTACCACGCTGGCTTGGTGCTTCGCGCAGAATCCGCGATCCTCGGTAATGGGAGGGGGAACCTCGGAGCCCTTGAATAGCACCTTCCAGGCGTCCTCGTGCATTGTGTCAAAGAGCCTGGACAAAGTTTGGTGCTGGGCCGGGTCGAACTCCCACAAGTTAAAAGCCCGTCGTTGACACGGGAGGACCCGGCGGAAGAGCATGACCTGGACTATGTTGACAAGTTTAACCTTCTTGTCCACCAGGTTTTGGACGTAGGTTTGGAGTCCGGTCACCTCTTCCGAATTACCCCACGACAGGCCTATCTCTTTCCAGGAGGTGAGCCGTGTGGGGATGCCGGATTGGAATTCGGGGGCCACTGCACATTTAGGGTCACGCGGCTCAATGATGTAGAACCACCCCAATTGCCACCCTTTGATGGTTTCCACAAAGGAGCCCTCAAGCCATGTGACGTTGGGCATCTTGCCCACCATGGCGCCTCTGCACTCCGCTTGCCGGCCGCCCACTACCTTCGGCTTGACATTGAAAAGTCTTCAGCCATAAGCCAAAGTTGGGCTTGATGCGGAGGAAGACCTCGCACACGAAGATAAACGCCGAGATGTTGAGGATGAAGTTCGGGGCCAGATCGTGGAAATCCAGGCCGTAGTAGAACATGATCCCCCGGACAAATGGGTGGAGTGGGAAGCCCAGTCCGCAGAGGAAATGGGGGAGGAACACCACCCTCTCATGGGGCCTATGGGTGGGGATGAGCTGCCCCTCGTCTGGAAGCCGGTGCGCAATGTCGTTGGACAAGTATCCGACCTTCATCAACTTTTTGATGTGCCCCTCCGTGCCGGAGGAGGCCATCCACCTGCCCCCGCTCCGGACATGGCTGGAGAAGGTTGAGGTGGGAAGTGCGGACTTGGGCGCTGGAGCTCGAGTGCACAGAAATGGATAAGCGAAGGAGGAAGAAGGCGTATATGGAAAGGGTGGATCCTTATCCCCTTATATGGGCGGACGAAACTATGTACCCCCACCAGCCTGGTAAAACTCGCTTATCTCCCAAGCGTCATGATTAATGGCACGATTGGGTTACCCACGCCCGTATTGATGAGAATCCCGGAATAACGGGACATGATCTCTGCTTCGACAAGACGTGCCAAGGAAACCACCTCGCAAAACGCGCTGAGGTAGGACAGTAAAACGATTCGAATAAAGGCTTGGCCATGGCATGATGTCACGCTGCGGAATACGTCAGCAGATTAGATTTGTACAAATATTATTCTCTCTACGGTGGTATGTGGAACTTATTTTGCAGAGCCGGACACTATCCTTGTGTTCAAAATCTTCTATGAAGTATTCGGAGGAGGAACCCGCCTTGCAATGCCGAAGACAATCTGCACGCCGGACTCGTAGTCATTGAAGCCTGGTTCAGGGGCTACTGAGGGAGTCCTGGATTAGGGGGTGTCCAGATGACCGGACTATGACCTTTGTCCAGACTCCTGGACTATGAAGATACAAGATTGAGTACTTCGTCCCGTGTCCGGATGGGACTTTCCTTGGCGTGGAAGGCAAGCTTGGCGATACGGATATGTAGATCTCCTCCCATTGTAACCGACTCTGTGTAACCCTAGCCCTCTTCGATGTCTATATAAACTGGAGGGTTTTAGTCCATAGGACGAACAACAATCATACCATAGGCTAGCTTCTAGGGTTTAGCCTCTCTGATCTCGTGGTAGATCCACTCTTGTACTACCCATATCATCAATATTAATCAAGCAGGAGTAGGGTCTTACCTCCATCGAGAGGGCCCGAACCTGGGTAAAAACATCGTGTCCCTTGTCTCCTGTTACCATCCGCCAGACGCACAGTTCGGGACCCCCTACCCGAGATCCGCCGGTTTTGACACTGACACCTAGCGTCATCGAATATTAAGTGTGTAGACCCTATGGGTTCGAGAATCACGTAGACATGACCGAGACAGCTCTCCGGCCAATAACCAACAGCGGGATCTAGATACCCATGCTGGCTCCCACATGTTCCACGATGATCTCATCGGATGAACCACGATGTCGAGGATTCAAGTAATCTCGTATACAATTCCCTTAGTCAAACGATACGTTTCTTGTCCGAGATTCAATTGTCGATATCCCAATACCTCGTTCAATCTCGTTACCGGCAAGTCACTTTACTCGTTCCATAATGCATGATCCCGTGACTAACCACTTAGTCACATTGAGCTCATTATGATGATGCATTACCGAGTGGGCCCAGAGATACCTCTCCATCATACGGAGTGACAAATCCCTGTCTCGATTCATGCCAACCCAACAGACACTTTTGGAGATACCTGTAGTGCACCTTTATAGTCACCCAGTTACGGTGTAACGTTTGGTACACCCAAAGCACTCCTACGGTATCCGGGAGTTACACAATCTCATGGTCTAAGGAACTGATACTTGAAATAAAAAAGCTTTAGCAAATGAACTACACGATCTTGTGCTATGCTTAGGATTGGGTCTTGTCCATCACATCATTCTCCTAATGATGTGATCTCGTTATCAGTGACATCCAATGTCCATAGTCAGGAAACCATGACCATCTCTTGATCACTAGGGACATGTTGTGGTCTATGTATTCACACATGTATCATTGTTTCCGGTTAATACAATTATAGCATGAACAACATACAATTATCATGAACAAGGAAACATAATAATAATCATTTTACTATTGCCTCTAGGGCATATTTCCAACACTTTATGCTTCATATTATTATCCAATGATGTGTTGCCATCCTATGATGTCTGAGTAGATTTTCGTTGTCCTACCGGTGATTGATGAATTGCTATGATTGGTTTAATTTGCTTCTGCTTATGTTGCTGTCCTATTTTGCCCTCCGTGTCGCGCAAGCGTGAGGTATTCCTGCTGTAGGGTGTTGCAATATGTTCATGATTCCCTTATAGTGGGTTGCTTGAGTGACAGAAGCATAAACCCGAGTAAGGGGGTTGTGACGTATGGGATAAAGGGGACTTGATGCTTTAATGCTATGGTTGGGTTTTACCTTAATGAATCTTTAGTAGTTGCGGATGCTTGCTAGAGTTCCAATCATAAGTCATATGATCCAAGAAGAGAAAGTATGTTAGCTAATGCCCCTCCCACATAAAACTTGCTATCGGTCTAGTAATGTAGTCAATTGCTCAGGGACAATTTCACAACTCCTATCATCACTTTTCCACACTCTCTATATTTACTTTATTGCTTCTTTATCTAAACAGCCCCTACTTTTTATTTACGTCCTCTTTATTATCTTGCAAACCTACCAAACAATACCTACAGAGTACTTATAGTTTCATACTTGTTCTAGGTAAAGTGAACACTAAGCGTGCGTAGAGTCGTATCAGTGGCAGATAGGGCTTGAGAGAGTATTTGTTCTACATTTAGCTCCTCGTTGGGTTCGACACTCTCACTTATCGAAAGAGGCTACAATTATCCCGTATACTTACGGGTCATCAGCGGGGCACGGCGAGGTCAGGCTTCGGCGAGCCTCCGGTGGCCGGAGCTGCAAGGTGTGGTGGCGGGTCGGGCGAAGCAAGCGGTGGCGCTAGGGCAGAGCGGGCACGCGCATGCCGGATATGGGTGTTGGGTTTCGTAGTAATTTCAAAAAATTTCCTACGCGCACACAGGATCATGTGATGCATAGCAACGAGAGGAGAGTGTTGTCTACGTACCCAACGCAGACCGACTGCGGAAGCGATGACACGACGTAGAGGAAGTAGTCGTACGTCTTCACGATCCAACCGATCAAGCACCGAAACTACGGCACCTCCGAGTTCGAGCACACGTTCAGCTCGATGACGATCCCCGGACTCCGATCCAGCAAAGTGTCGGGGAAGAGTTTCGTCAGCACGACGGCGTGGTGACGATCTTGATGAACTACAGCAGCAGGGCTTCGCCTAAACTCCGCTACAGTATTATCGAGGAATATGGTGGCAGGGGGCACCGCACACGGCTAAGCAATCAATCACATGGATCAACTTGTGTCAACTTGTGTGTTTAGAGGTGCCCCTGCCTCCGTATATAAAGGAGCCAAGGGGGGAGGGTGCGCCGGCCAAGAGGGAGAGGCGCAGGAGGAGTCCTACTCCTACCGGGAGTAGGACTCCCCCCCAATCCTATTCCAACTAGGATTCCCAAGGGGGAAAGAGGGAGAGGGGTGGCCGGCCACCTCTCCTAGTCCTAATAGGACTAGGGGAAGGGGGGAGGCGCGCAGCCCCCTTGGGCTGCCCCTTTCTCCTTTCCACTAAGGCCCATGATGGCCCATATGGCTCCCGGGGGGTTCCGGTAACCTCCCGGTAACCCGGTAAAATCCCGATTTCACCCGGAACACTTCCGATGTCCAAACATAGACTTCCAATATATCAATCTTTATGTCTCGACCATTTCGAGACTCCTCGTCATGTCCGTGATCACATCCGGGACTCCGAACAACCTTCGGTACATCAAAATGCATAAACTCATAATATAACTGTCATCGTAACCTTAAGCGTGCGGACCCTACGGGTTCGAGAACAATGTAGACATGACCAAGACACGTCTCTGGTCAATAACCAATAGCGGGACCTGGATGCCCATATTGGCTCCTACATATTCTACGAAGATCTTTATCGGTCAGACCGCATAACAACATACGTTGTTCCCTTTGTCATCGGTATGTTACTTGCCCGAGATTCGATCGTCGGTATCCAATACCTAGTTCAATCTCGTTACCGGCAAGTCCCTTTACTCGTTCCGTAATACATCATCTCACAACTAACATATTAGTTGTAATGCTTGCAAGGCTTATGTGATGTGTATTACCGAGAGGGCCCAGAGATACCTCTCCAACAATCGGAGTGACAAATCCTAATCTCGAAATACGCCAACCCAACATCGACCATTGGAGACACCTGTAGTACTCCTTTATAATCACCCAGTTACGTTGTGACGTTTGGTAGTACCCAAAGTGTTCCTCCGGTAAACGGGAGTTGCATAATCTCATAGTCATAGGAACATGTATAAGTCATGAAGAAAGCAATAGCAACATACTAAACGATCGGGTGCTAAGCTAATGGAATGGGTCATGTCAATCAAATCATTCTACTAATGATGTGACCTCGTTAATCAAATAACAACTCTTTGTTTCATGGTTAGGAAACATAACCATCTTTGATTAACGAGCTAGTCAAGTAGAGGCATACTAGTGACACTATGTTTGTCTATGTATTCACACATGTATTATGTTTCCGGTAAATACAATTTTAGCATGAATAATAAACATTTATCATGATTATAAGGAAATAAATAATAACTTTATTATTGCCTCTAGGGCATATTTCCTTCAGTCTCCCACTTGCACTAGAGTCAATAATCTAGATTACACTGTAATGATTCTAACACCCATGGAGCCTTGGTGCTGATCATGTTTTGCTCGTGGAAGAGGCTTAGTCAACGGGTCTGCAACATTCAGATCCGTATGTATCTTGCAAATCTCTATGTCTCCCACCTGGACTAGATCCCGGATGGAGTTGAAGCGTCTCTTGATGTGTTTGGTCCTTTTGTGAAATCTGGATTCCTTTGGTAAGGCAATTGCACCAGTATTGTCACAAAAGATTTTCATTGGACCCGATGCACTAGGTATGACACCTAGATCGGATATGAACTCCTTCATCCAGACTCCTTCATTTGCTGCTTCCGAAGCAGCTATGTATTCCGCTTCACATGTAGATCCCGCTACGACGCTTTGTTTAGAACTGCACCAACTGACAGCTCCTCCGTTTAATGTAAACACGTATCCGGTTTGCGATTTAGAATCGTCCGGATCAGTGTCAAAGCTTGCATCAACGTAACCTTTTACGATGAGCTCTTTGTCACCTCCATATATGAGAAACATATCCTTAGTCCTTTTCAGGTATTTCAGGATGTTCTTGACCGCTGTCCAGTGATCCACTCCTGGATTACTTTGGTACCTCCCTGCTAAACTTATAGCAAGGCACACATCAGGTCTGGTACACAGCATTGCATACATGATAGAGCCTATGGCAGATGCATAGGGAACATCTTTCATATTCTCTCTATCTTCTGCAGTGGTCGGGCATTGAGTCTTACTCAATTTCACACCTTGTAACACAGGCAAGAACCCTTTCTTCGCTTGATCCATTTTGAATTTCTTCAAAATTTTGTCAAGGTATGTGCTTTGTGAAAGTCCAATTAAGCGTCTTGATCTATCTCTATAGATCTTAGTGCCTAATATGTAAGCAGCTTCACCGAGGTCTTTCATTGAAAAACTTTTATTCAAGTATCCCTTTATGCTATCCAGAAATTCTATATCATTTCCAATCAGTAATATGTCATCCACATATAATATCAGAAATGCTACAGAGCTCCCACTCACTTTCTTGTAAATACAGGCTTCTCCGAAAGTCTGTATAAAACCAAATGCTTTGATCACACTATCAAAACGTTTATTCCAACTCTGAGAGGCTTGCACCAGTCCATAAATGGATCGCTGGAGTTTGCACACTTTGTTAGCTCCCTTTGGATCGACAAAACCTTCTGGTTGCATCATATACAACTCTTCTTCCAGAAATCCATTCAGGAATGCAGTTTTGACATCCATCTGCCAAATTTCATAATCATAAAATGCGGCAATCGCTAACATGATTCGGATGGACTTAAGCATCGCTACGGGTGAGAAGGTCTCATCGTAGTCAATCCCTTGAACTTGTCGAAAACCTTTTGCGACGAGTCAAGCTTTGTAGACAGTAACATTACCATCAGCGTCAGTCTTCTTCTTAAAGATCCATTTATTCTCAATTGCTTGCCGATCATCGGGCAAGTCAACCAAAGTCCATACTTTGTTCTCATACATGGATCCCATCTCAGATTTCATGGCTTCAAGCCACTTTGCGGAATCTGGGCTCACCATCGCTTCTTCATAGTTCGTAGGTTCATCATGATCTAGTAGCATGACTTCCAGAACAGGATTTCCGTACCACTCTAGCGCGGATCTTACTCTGGTTGATCTACGTGGTTCAGTAGTATCTTGATCTGAAGTTTCATGATCATTATCATTGGCTTCCTCACTAACCGGTGTAGGTGTCACTGAAACAGTTTTCTGTGATGAACTACTCTCCAGTAAGGGAGCAGGTACAGTTACCTCGTCAAGTTCTACTTTCCTCCCACTCACTTCTTTCGAGAGAAACTCCTTCTCTAGAAATGATCCATTCTTAGCAACGAATGTTTTGCCTTCGGATCTGTGACAGAAGGTGTACCCAACATTTTCCTTTGGGTATCCTATGAATACACATTTCTCCGATTTGGGTTCGAGCTTATCAGGTTGAAGCTTTTTCACATAAGCATCGCAGCCCCAAACTTTAAGAAACGACAACTTTGGTTTCTTGCCAAACCATAGTTCATAAGGCGTCGTCTCAACGGATTTTGATGGTGCCCTATTTAACGTGAATGCGGCCGTCTCTAAAGCATAACCCCAAAATGATAGCGGTAAATCTGTAAGAGACATCATAGATCGCACCATATCTAGTAAAGTACGATTACGACGTTCGGACACACCATTGCGCTGTGGTGTTCCGGGTGGCGTGAGTTGTGAAACTATTCCACAGTTTTTCAAATGTACACCAAACTCGTAACTCAAATATTCTCCTCCACGATCAGATCGTAGAAACTTTATTTTCTTGTTACGATGATTTTCAACTTCACTCTGAAATTCTTTGAACTTTTCAAATGTTTCAGACTTATGCTTCATTAAGTAGATATATCCATATCTGCTCAAATCATCTGTGAAGGTGAGAAAATAACGATATCCGCCACGAGCCTCAATATTCATCGGACCACATACATCGGTATGTATGATTTCCAACAAATCTGTTGCTCTCTCCATAGTACCGGAGAACGGTGTTTTAGTCATCTTGCCCATGAGGCACGGTTCGCAAGTACCAAGTGATTCATAATCAAGTGGTTCCAAAAGTCCATTAGTATGGAGTTTCTTCATGCGTTTTACACCGATATGACCTAAACGACAGTGCCACAAATAAGTTGCACTTTCATTATCAACTCTGCATCTTTTGGTTTCAACATTATGAATATGTGTATTACTACTATCGAGATTCAGTAAGAATAGACCACTCTTCAAGGGTGCATGACCATAAAAGATATTACTCACATAAATAGAACAACCATTATTCTCTGATTTAAATGAATAACCGTCTCGCATTAAACAAGATCCAGATATAATGTTCATGCTCAACGCTGGCACCAAATAACAATTATTTAGGTCTAATATTAATCCCGAAGGTAGATGTAGAGGTAGCGTGCCGACCGCGATCACATCGACTTTGGAACCGTTTCCCACGCGCATCGTCACCTCGTCCTTTGCCAGTGCCCGCTTATTCTGTAGTCCCTGTTTTGAGTTGCAAATATTAGCAACAGAACCAGTATCAAATACCCAGGTGCTACTGCGAGCTCTAGTAAGGTACACATCAATAACATGTATATCATATATACCTTTGTTCACCTTGCCATCCTTCTTATCCGCCAAATACTTGGGGCAGTTCCGCTTCCAGTGACCAGTCTGCTTGCAGTAGAAGCACTCAATTTCAGGCTTAGGTCCAGATTTGGGTTTCTTATCTTGAGCAGCAACTGGCTTGATGTTCTTCTTGAAGTTCCCTTTCTTCTTTCCTTTGCCCTTTTTCTTGAAACTAGTGGTTTTGTTAACCATCAACACTTGATGCTCCTTTTTGATTTCTACCTCCGCAGCTTTCAGCATTGCGAAGAGCTCGGGAATAGTCTTGTTCATCCCTTGCATATTATAGTTCATCACGAAGCTCTTGTAGCTTGGTGGCAGTGATTGGAGAATTCTGTCGATGACGCAATCATCCGGAAGATTAACTCCCAATTGAATCAAGTGATTATTATACCCAGACATTTTGAGTATATGCTCACTGACAGAACTGTTCTCCTCCATCTTGCAGCTATAGAACTTATTGGAGACTTCATATCTCTCAATCCGGGCATTTGCTTGAAATATTAACTTCAACTCCTGGAACATCTCATATGCTCCATGACGTTCAAAACGTCGTTGAAGTCCCGATTCTAAGCCGTAAAGCATGGCACACTGAACTATTGAGTAGTCATCAGCTTTGCTCTGCCAGACGTTCATAACATCTGGCGTTGCTCCAGCAGCAGGCCTGGCACCCAGCGGTGCTTCCAGGACGTAATTCTTCTGTGCAGCAATGAGGATAATCCTCAAGTTACGGACCCAGTCCGTGTAATTGCTACCATCATCTTTCAACTTTGCTTTCTCAAGGAACGCATTAAAATTTAACAGAACAACAGCACGAGCCATCTATCTACAATCAACATAAACAAGCAAGATACTATCAGGGACTAAGTTCATGATAAATTTTAAGTTCAATTAATCATATTACTAAAGAACTCCCACTTAGATAGACATCCCTCTAATCCTCTAAGTGATCACGTGATCCAAATCAACTAAACCATAACCGATCATCACGTGAGATGGAGTAGTTTTCAATGGTGAACATCGTTATGTTGATCATATCTACTATATGATTCACGCTCGACCTTTTGGTCTCCGTGTTCCGAGGCCATATCTGCATATGCTAGGCTCGTCAAGTTTAACCTGAGTATTCTGCGTGTGCAAAACTGGCTTGCACCCGTTGTAGATGGACGTAGAGCTTATCACACCCGATCATCACGTGGTGTCTGGGCACGACGAACTTTGGCAACGGTGCATACTCAGGGAGAACACTTCTTGATAATTTAATGAGAGATCATCTTATAATGCTACCGTCAATCAAAGCAAGATAAGATGCATAAAAGGATAAACATCACATGCAATCAATATAAGTGATATGATATGGCCATCATCATCTTGTGCTTGTGATCTCCATCTCCGAAGCACCGTCATGATCACCATCGTCACCGGCGCGACACCTTGATCTCCATCGTAGCATCGTTGTCGTCTCGCCAATCTTATGCTTCCACGACTATCACTACCGTTTAGTAATAAAGTAAAGCATTACATCGCGATTGCATTGCATACAATAAAGCGACAACCATATGGCTCCTGCCAGTTGCCGATAACTTGTTTACAAAACATGATCATCTCATACAATAAAATTCAGCATCATGCCTTGACCATATCACATCACAACATGCCCTGCAAAAACAAGTTAGACGTCCTCTACTTTGTTGTTGCATGTTTTTACGTGGCTGCTACGGGCTTAAGTAAGAACCAATCTCACCTACGCATCAAAACCACAACGATAGTTTGTCAAATAGACTCCGTTTTAACCTTCGCAAGGACCGGGCGTAGCCATACTTGGTTCAACTAAAGTTGGAGAGGCAGTCGCCCGCAAGCCATCTCTGTGCAAAGCACGTCGAGGGAACCGGTCTCGCGTAAGCGTACGCGTAAGGTTGGTCCGGGTCGTCTCGTCCAACAATACCGCCGAACCAAAGTATGACATGCTGGTAGGCAGTATGACTTGTATCGTCCACAACTTACTTGTGTTCTACTCGTGCATATAACATCAACATCAATAACCTAGGCTCGGATGCCACTGTTGGGTTTCGTAGTAATTTCAAAAAATTTCCTACGCGCACACAGGATCATGTGATGCATAGCAACGAGAGGAGAGTGTTGTCTACGTACCCAACGCAGACCGACTGCGGAAGCGATGACATGACGTAGAGGAAGTAGTCGTACGTCTTCACGATCCAACCGATCAAGCACCGAAACTACGGCACCTCCGAGTTCGAGCACACGTTCAGCTCGATGACGATCCCCGGACTCCGATCCAGCAAAGTGTCAGGGAAGAGTTTCGTCAGCACGACGGCGTGGTGACGATCTTGATGAACTACAGCAGCAGGGCTTCGCCTAAACTCCGCTACAGTATTATCGAGGAATATGGTGGCAGGGGGCACCGCACACGGCTAAGCAATCAATCACGTGGATCAACTTGTGTCAACTTGTGTGTTTAGAGGTGCCCCTGCCTCCGTATATAAAGGAGCCAAGGGGGGAGGGTGCGCCGGCCAAGAGGGAGAGGCGCAGGAGGAGTCCTACTCCTACCGGGAGTAGGACTCCCCCCCCAATCCTATTCCAACTAGGATTCCCAAGGGGGAAAGAGGGAGAGGGGTGGCCGGCCACCTCTCCTAGTCCTAATAGGACTAGGGGAAGGGGGGAGGCGCGCAGCCCCCTTGGGCTGCCCCTTTCTCCTTTCCACTAAGGCCCATGATGGCCCATATGGCTCCCGGGGGGTTCCGGTAACCTCCCGGTAACCCGGTAAAATCCCGATTTCACCCGGAACACTTCCGATGTCCAAACATAGACTTCCAATATATCAATCTTTATGTCTCGACCATTTCGAGACTCCTCGTCATGTCCGTGATCACATCCGGGACTCCGAACAACCTTCGGTACATCAAAATGCATAAACTCATAATATAACTGTCATCGTAACCTTAAGCGTGCGGACCCTACGGGTTCGAGAACAATGTAGACATGACCGAGACACGTCTCTGGTCAATAACCAATAGCGGGACCTGGATGCCCATATTGGCTCCTACATATTCTACGAAGATCTTTATCGGTCAGACCGCATAACAACATACGTTGTTCCCTTTGTCATCGGTATGTTACTTGCCCGAGATTCGATCGTCGGTATCCAATACCTAGTTCAATCTCGTTACCGGCAAGTCTCTTTACTCGTTCCGTAATACATCATCTCACAACTAACATATTAGTTGTAATGCTTGCAAGGCTTATGTGATGTGTATTACCGAGAGGGCCCAGAGATACCTCTCCAACAATCGGAGTGACAAATCCTAATCTCGAAATACGCCAACCCAACATCGACCATTGGAGACACCTGTAGTACTCCTTTATAATCACCCAGTTACGTTGTGACGTTTGGTAGTACCCAAAGTGTTCCTCCGGTAAACGGGAGTTGCATAATCTCATAGTCATAGGAACATGTATAAGTCATGAAGAAAGCAATAGCAACATACTAAACGATCGGGTGCTAAGCTAATGGAATGGGTCATGTCAATCAGATCATTCTACTAATGATGTGACCTCGTTAATCAAATAACAACTCTTTGTTTCATGGTTAGGAAACATAACCATCTTTGATTAACGAGCTAGTCAAGTAGAGGCATACTAGTGACACTATGTTTGTCTATGTATTCACACATGTATTATGTTTCCGGTAAATACAATTTTAGCATGAATAATAAACATTTATCATGATTATAAGGAAATAAATAATAACTTTATTATTGCCTCTAGGGCATATTTCCTTCAATGGGCCCTACGAGACGCGCGGTGGTGAGAGGCGGCGACGATAGGTGGCGGCGCATGGTTGGCTGCGGCCACGGCGACGCTGACATGGCGGCACCGGATTGGTCCGGGCGACGTGGCTCGAGGTAGTGGACATGTCCGGCGACGGTATGGACACGTCTAGCGGCGCGAGGAGGAAGAGGACTAGGGTAAGACCGCGAATTTGGAAGGGGGAGGACCTATTTATAGGTAGAGGGAGTTAGGAGAGTCCAAATGGGGAGCGATTTTCACCCACAGGATCGTGATCGAATGGCGGAGAGCATGGAGGGGGGTTAGATGGGCTAGGTGGGCTATGTGAAGAGGTGCTGGGCTGCAAAGAGAAGGGGGTTTTGGTTAACTCGGTTAACCGTTGGGGCATCAAACGACCTCCAAAAGAAACGAAATTTGACGAGCGGTCTCCCGGTGATATACCAAGGCCATTCGGCAAATCTCGGCCCATTCCGAGAACGTTCTTATCCCGCTCACGAAACAAGGTCTGAGAGGGGCGACGGGTGCATGCGAGTGTGGTTGGGCTCAGAACGGACAACGGAGAGAACCGGGGAAACCCGAACGGATGCAAGTTTTGAAAAACATGTAGATGATGGCATGGCAAAAATGCAACACGCAAGCAAATGACATGGAAACAACGGTGAATAACTGGATGACACCTGGCACATCGGATTCAGGGTGTTACAACTCTCCTCCACTAACAAGAGATCTCGTCCTGAGATCTTAGGAACGAGACGGAAGAGAAAGAGGATGCGGTGAAGTAAGAATTCAAGAGAGAAGAAGAACAGAGAAATGCAAAACTCCACTTCAGAAGAATACGGAGAATTAATTGCACTTCGAGACATGAGAAGAAAAGATACTTCAACTCCACCAACAAAATCTTGATGAACTCTTGAAGAATAGATTAAATCATGGAGAACCACCATTAAGAACTCCGGTGACAAAAGGGATGATGAGATAGAATCAAGGAAGAAAGAATAAGATTAAGCCTTGTGATGATTTAGATGGAGGTTTCGACAAAATGGCTGAGGAAATTTGAACTCCGGAAAAGAAAACATGAAAACACTTGGAACTAGAATTTATTCATCAAGAAGAAACTCCGAATAAAGGGATTAGTCACTTTGAGGAAATAAGAATAAGATTTATTGTATGCTTTTCCTTCATCAATTTAAATTGATGATAAGTAATGGATTTTGCATACTACTTATTCTTCTTGAAAAGGATTAAGGGGGGTATAGCACAAAACTTGAGAAAGTCTTCATGAACCACCAGTAGGATTGGAAAAAACTAATGAACTAATATGATAATCAAAGAAAAGGAATCCTGAACGAACCACCGTAAGAATTCGAAAATGACTGATGAAAGAGAATGAATTACCGGGAAGAATTAGAAGAACAAATATGCTTGATGGGATTTAGATGCAAAAGAACAAAGAGATCATGAGCTGATTAAAGAGCACTTGAACGAAGCACTAGGATAATTGGATAACGGTAGCTGGAATGATGCCTCCGGTGAAAAGAAATGGAAAAACAACTCCTGACATACTCCGGATGGGTAAGAAAAGAATATCTGACAAACCAAAAAATTTGAGAGGATAATATGAATCTAGAACCAGAATCTTCAAGAGGACAGACAAGATTTTAGAGGAACTCTTCTTCGATCTTCAAATGACAACGAGAAACACCACCAAAATTACTGAGATACTCCGGTAGAATAGAAAGCAAAGAGGTTGAGCCAACAATGAAATGATTTGAAATCGATCTTGGAAAGGCATCTAACTGATGAAATTCATTCTTACATCAGACTCCAAAAAGAATTAGGAATGGCTCCGGAATAATTAGAAGAGTCAGGTAAGATCCTGGGGAAAAACCTGTGGGTTTGGGCCCACTAAAAGAAAACACCGTTGAAAAGGATTGTTGAACAGATAGATGATGCACCAGAACAATAGAAATATTTGAATGAGGTGATAACCTTGAATTAATTCGAACACAGGCGAATCACCTGAGATGTCTTGAGCACTCCGGAAGAATAAACTGAGGAGAGGCGAACGAACCGGGAGAACACTTCATCCAAAGGAAAAGAATGTGAATAACCCGAAAAACTTGAATTGAGTCCACCGGAGAAGAAAAAGAGTTGAAGAATGACAAATGAGATGAGAATTCACCGGTTGAAATGATTGAGGGGAGACTAAAGAGGCTCCGTACGAATGAAAATTGATGCTCGAAAGAGACTCAAGCTCTGGGAAGAAGAGGGTGGGAGGGCGGGAAAACAAAGGCGACTTGGAAGGGGGAACCAACGAATATCTTGAAGAGAAAACACCGGTTGAAATAAAGCAAAGGCTTCACACGAATAGGATGGATGCTCGATTACGGACTCTGGCTCTAATAATAAAAGGGTGGGCGGGTGGGAAAAATAAAGCAACTAAGGATTGAGCTTGGTAAAAATGAAGAGACTCGAGTCAACTTAATGAGAAATGCACCGGATGAAAAGAGCTGAGAACCAACGCTTGGAAAACCAACTGCGTGATCCTAAAGAAAGTTTGAAAGGGACGAGGAGTAACTCAAAACACCTACGTCAAGATTCCTCACTAGAGCGATGAAGGGGATGATGAGTAAAAAGAATTCCTACTCTCCGATATAACTAGACTGCAAAAATAGTTTTCTTCTAGACTCGACAACGGCCAAACTACACGATCAATCAAGGGGGCTCCTAGGGCCGGTCGAGGCTCTGATACCAACTTGTCACGCCCAATATGCGACCCTATCCTAAAGGAACTCGAAGGTCCCACCAAGGATAGAAGCGCATATTGGAGACGCTTTTGCAAGGTGGATATCATTACATCGTACCATTACATAATAGATGGGGATACATACAAAAGGCATACAATGCCACACAAATACAACAACATCATACACAAAAGCATCATCCGACTACGGATGAAACACAAACAGAAACTCAAACGACATCCACCCTACTAGACCAGGCTGCCGACCTATAACATATCCCCTGATCGAAGGAGAAGCAGAAGAAGAACTAAAAAACAAGTAAACATCGCTCTCGTGTCATGATCATCACATAACCTGTACCTGCAATTGTTGTTGTAGTAGTCTGTGAGCCACGAGGACTCAGCAATCCCATTACCATGGGTATCAAGACTAGCAAAGCTTAAAGGGTAAAGGAATGGATAAGTGGTGAGGTTGCAGCAGCGATTAAGCATATATGGTGGCTAACTTACGCAAATGAGAGCGAGAAGAGAATCAACAGAACGGTCAAGAATCTAGAAGTGGTCAAGAAGTGATCCTGAAACTACTTACATTCATACATAACCCAAAACCGTGTTCACTTCCCGGACTCCACTGAAAAGAGACCATCACGGCTACACACGCGGTTGATGCGTATTAATTTGGATCTGGTGTCAAGTTCTCTACAACCGAACATTAACAAATTCCCATCTTTCACATAACCGCGGACATGGCTTTCGAAAGTTTAAACCCTGCAGGGGTGTCCGAAGTTAGCCCATCACAAGCTCTCACGGTCAACGGAGGATATTCCTTCTCCCAGGAAGACCCGATCAGTCTCGGAATCCTGGTTACAAGACATTTCGACAATGGTAAAACAAGACCAGCAAAGCCGCCCGATGTGCCGGCAAATCCCGATAGGAGTCGCACGTATCTCGTTCTCAGGGCACACCGGATAAGTCAAGCTACGAGTAAAACCAGCCCTCAAATTTCCCCGAGGTGGCCCTGCAGGTTGCTAGGTCGGACCAACACTCGAAGGAATGCTGGCGTGGGGGGGGGGGTAAATAAAGATGACCTTGGGCTCCAGAAACCCAAGGGAAAAAGGCTTACGTAGGCAAATGGTAAAATCAAGGTTGGGCCTTGCTGGAGGAGTTTTATTCAAAGCGAACTATCAAGGGGGTCCCATAAATCACCCAACCGCGCAAGGAACGGAAAATCAAGGAACATAACACCGGTATGACGGAAACTAGGGCGGCAAGAGTGGAACAAAACATCAGGCATAAGGCCGAGCCTTCCACCCTTTACCAATTATATAGATGCATTAATTAAATAAGAGATATTGTGATATTCCAACATAATCCTGTCCATCATGGAGCAATCTTCAACTTCACCTGCAACTAACAACGCTATAAAAGGGGCTGAGCAAAAGCGGTAACATAGCCAAGCAATGGTTAGCTAGGAAGGGTGAAAAAGGTTAGAGTCTGACATGAAAAATTGGGAGGCTTGATAAGCAAGAGATAGATAGCGCAGCATAGCGATAGAGCGAAGCCACTAGCATAGCAATGATAGTAGTGAGATCCAGGGTAGCGGTCATCTTGCCTGAAATCCCGCTAGGAAGAGGAACGAGTCCATGAAGAAGATGAAGCCACGAAGATGAACCAAGCGTAGACGAACAAATCCTCACGATCGCAACAAAACAGGAACTAATGAGAAGGAGCACAACCGTAAAGAAGCAAACAACAAGGTAAACACACAACAAATAGACATGACATGATGCACAACCAAACATGATGTATGACAAGTTTACATGAAGTTACTCGGCAAGAGATGATGCATACAAGAACAACATAGCCAAACAAGTTTAAATGAGGCCGGAAACAACATATAACAATTCCGGTAAGTCCTCATATGCAAATTTCAAAATTGATCCAGATCTGAATAAATCTTATGTTCAAGTTGTTAAACAGCAAGTTAAAATGCACCAAGATGATCTACACGAAATTCTAGTCAAGTTACATATAAAGTTCATTTAGTTCGGAGCTACGACAAGATATGAGCAAAACAAGTTAAACATGGCATTGATGCAAAAGGCATAAAAACATCAAGAAAATACTCTCAAAACAAGGATGCAACATGATAATATGAAAGTACATGCAAAATCAAGCAAGTTTCATATAGAGCATCCTCAAAACGGAGCAACGGTGCAACACATACACTCCAAACAAGATATAACAACAATTTGTCCAAAACAGCAACTAGGCATCTAGCAAGCATCAAAACAATATGCTACAACACCTCAACATGAAAACAAAACACATGGACATGATGTACAGATGAAGCATAACAAAACATGAACATTGATCTATCTCCAAAAATCACTAGAACATGCTCAAACGGACATGGCAAGATTGCAAATAATAACAGTTTCACAGACTTAGCAGAAATCACTGAGCATGGCAGAAATAACATCAGGTTGCAATGTTTAGAGCTAGCAAACTACAAGTTAGAGCACGCTATCATGGAAAACTTAAGCATGGCATGCTAGTACTAAAAGCATTTAACAACACTTCTTTAATGAGGTTATTCCAAATATCAACAGAAAACATGGTAGCATTCATGCAAAAAGGCAAGTAATATGACAGATTCAGATAGTGAAAATAACAGTACATGGAAGAAACAATGATAAGTAGGCATGTTGGTGAGCTTGTACAACTAACCACAGAGCAAAACATGGCATTACAAGGTGACCAACAGTAAGAAGATACATTTATGAAGCTAAGCATGGCAAGAGAAAGTTCATGGGGTGCATGGATCACTAGCAAAACACATGGCAAAACTGAACTTCATGTTAACAGGCTAACAACAACATTATTTAGCAAATTTGGAGCATGGTAACCACAATCTACAACAAGCCATAAATGCAACCAGGGGTATGTATGGATAGATCATGACATGTATAACAAAACATCCTTAGTGAACATCTCCAGATTATGCATGGAACTCATGGTAGAGCAAGTAAACATAGCAACATAATATAGCAGTTTTAGCCTAGCAAAACAGTAACAACAAGTACCATACTTCACGATCTTGATGCACTCACTACCAAAATCACAAAAATACATGGATTGCACCCCTGTAAAGATGACATAAAAATGCTCCTAAAACATGTAGACATCATGCTCATAAGATGCACACACAAAATGCAACGAAAAAGACAAAATAGCAAGTTATAACAGTTTCAGCAGGTTAACATTAAATAGCACTTTTGAAACGATGATTAGTGAATCAAGATGGACTCAAACAAGCATGTCACAATGTAATGAAATGAAGAGCATCTCACAATGAACAATTTGATATATTACACACACAAAATGCAGCAGCACACAAGAAGTTATGATCACTCGAACATGCACACATGAGATGATATACCAGGGACTTAGCAGATTTCAGAAAAAAAAAGGATGAGCACGCGATAGCTAAACAGCGCCCGGGGCGGGGAATAGCCGAGGCTGCTCACCTAGCGGGCCGGGCCCAGAAGGACGGAGAGGCAGGCCGAGGCGGGCCGGCTGCAGCTGTTGGGCCTGGGGGTGTAGCAGGTCGGGGCTAGACCGGACACGGGACCCACGCCGAGGCCACGCGCGGTCAACGCTGTAGCAGATCGGGGGTCCTCCTGATCGGCCATGGCAGCGCCGGCAACGAAGCTCGACGGAGGCGGCAGAGGAGGACCGAAGGGGGGCAGATCCGATCGTCGGCAAGCGGATCGGGTCGGATCCGGGCGGCGCTGGTGAGAGGTGATGGCGGGAAGACGACATAGGGGATCGGGGCGGCGGAGGAGGGCGTGGCCGGGCGAAGGGCGGCGAGGTCCGAGGCGGCGGGGCACGGCGAGGTCGGGCTCCGGCGAGCCTCCGGAGGCCAGAGCTGCGAGGTGCGGTGGCGGGTCAGGCGAAGCGGGCGGTGCCGCTAGGGCAGAGCGGGCACACGGCTGCGGGCACGCGGCGGCAGAGAGCGGGCTCGCGCAGGCCTGATCTGGGCCTTGTGGGCCGCGCAGTGGTGGGAGGCGGCAGCGATAGGTGGCGGTGCGTGGTTGGCTGCGGGCACGGCGACGCTGACGTGGCAGCACCGGATTGGTCCGGGCAACGTGGCTGGAGGCGGTTGACATGTCCGGCGACGGGATGGACATGTCCAGCGGCGCGAGGAGGAAGAGGACTAGGGTAGACCACAAATTTGGAAGGGGGAGGACCTATTTATAGGTGGAGGGAGTTAGGAAATGGGGAGCGGTTTTCGCCCACACGATCGTGATCGAATGGCGGAGAGCATGGAGGAGGGCTAGATGGGCTAGGTGGGTTGTGTGAAGAGGTGCTGGGCTGCAAAGAGAAGGGGGTTTCGGTTAACTCGGTTAACATTTGGGGCATCAAACGACCTCCAAAAGAAACGAAATTTGATGGGCGGTCTACCGGTGATATACCAAGGCCACTCGGCAAATCTCGGCCCATGCCGAGAACGTTTATATCCCGCTCACGAAACAAGGTCTGAGAGGGGCGAAGGGCGCGTGCGGGTGTGGTTGGGCTCAGAACGGACAATGCAGAGAACCGGGGGAACCCAAACGGATGCAAGTTTTGAAAGACATGCATATGAAATGCAGATGATGACATGGCAAAATGCAACACGCAAGCAAATGACATCGCAACAACGGCGAATAACTGGATGACACCTGCACATCGGATTCGGGGGGTTATACACCAGCTTCAGCGTGCCAAGCCCTTCTCAGGAGTGACCGCCTGCTCCACACATCCGATAGGGCAGGTTCGACTCCCTGTCACCTTCGGCAAGCGCGACAACTACCACACAGAGCTCATCGACTTCGACGTCGCTGACATTCATCTACCATACAACTCCATCCTCGGGTACCTAGCACTAGAAACTTCATGGCGGCAACGCACCATGGATACAATGTCCTCAAGATGCCAGGGAGCAGCGGCATCATCATGGTCACCTGCGAGGAAAAGGACATAGTGTGCTCCCTCGAACGCGCCTACCAAGCTGCAGCAGTCGAGAGCCTTGAAGACGAGGGTGATGTCCTCCCTCCTAAGGCCGCCCCCAACACGAAGAAGCTGTAACTGGGCCAGGGGTATCATGAGGAGGCCTCGCTCGACAGTGCCGCGCTAAGCCTCATGTCCCTGGATGGGGTGCCTTCACCTATCGCATAGGAAGGCGCACCCAGCACCCCTCTCAGGCTAGGCTTGGGGGCTCTGCTATGGAGGGCCTCAGACCTAGATGCTGTCACGAGGGAGGCGCTCGGGCACCATGTGGAGGCATGCTTCAGTGCACGTTTGCCAGGAAAAGGCACACGGCATGAGGCGCCAGGTGTTAAGGAGTTCATTAGCAAGGCGGTCAAGGAGATCCATGAGGCAATGGTTCTGCAGGGCGATCGCCGCCACCGCCGGGTGCAGCTCCTTGCCTACATCGACATCCGAGGGCTCAACAGGGCCATGTCTTGGTAGCTCTTCTGGCTGTCCCATGTCGGCCGATGCGAGGGTCCCCCTCACAGCTAAGTCCGCATGCCCCTCGGCCTGCCGACCGCAGCTGTCGCGTTTCAACACCGCATGCGGGATGTTCTAGCGGCTCAAGAGGCTAGGCACCAGGCGATCCTGGCGGAGATGGAGATTCATCTTCAGGAGCCCCCAGGCCCTCGGAGCCTCCCGAGGCTTAGGGCCAAGATGGCTCGTGAGGAACGACTTCAGCATCGCGCATCTTCCACTACGCCGACATCTCTTCAGCAACGGTGCCAGGTGACATATTTTAAGTTTGTTCAGTTTGGGGGCGCCCCTCGGGCTGCATTATCCCCAAGTCGCGTGGTTCCGTCCCTGCGGCGTATATCCTTCTTGCATTCGTCATAATTGCCTAACCATCTTTCATGAGCTTATTTATAATCACCACCTGCTTGCTTCGAATCCTGTCTGCCTCGCGGTCTCCCTCCATTGTCAACTCGCCCTATGCTTGTCCTACAATGGAAACTACTCATGTTGGCATGGCGCTTGTGCTCGGGTCTGTCCCTGCAATGCTAATAAATCCGAGGGCCGAGCTCTGGCTCGCGACCCGCCTCGCGCACACCACCTCACCAGATCCTCGGTGCCTTCATCTTCCCGCGAAAGGTCCAAGGATAGGCAGCTGGCACCGTAGGGAGTTACTATCTCTTCCACCAGCTAACACGCAGGTTCACTCGAGGCCTAGTTGTGGGCGGGCCCTGACGGTCACCACCTTACCTCGCGATTCGCTTGCACGTTAAAGGGGGGCTCCTGAGCATCACGCCTGAGGAGCTCCTACTGGCTCTCCATTTCTCACCCCCTGGCCTTGACCACGGCATCACGACCTGTCATACCAGTGGTGGCCGAGCCTGCTCGGGGGCCAGGACCCGAGGACATAAAGCACCTAGGAAAGCTAGGAAAGAGGATGATCAATGCGGGCCCCGCCTAGTGACGCTACCACAGAAGCATGAATGGGCACCACCCAGGGGAATCACGATGAGTCTGCTAAAAGATAAGTTGCACGCACTATGATATGAGCCTCGCAACCCGCTCACCCAAGCCTCACAGTCCCACTCTGATAGTTTCACCCCCCTTTCTGTTTCTTGGGAAGTTGCTTGCACGCCAAGGGGGACCTCGTGAGCATCGCGTCTCATGAGGTCTCACCGGGCCTCGGGCCGCTCCCCTCCTAGCCTTGACCACGGCATCATGACCTGGCATACTAGCGATGGCTGAAGCCTGCCTGGGGACTGGGTCCCGTCGGCGTAGAGTGCTATGCTATTTGAGGGGAAGAAAATTGGGGGGGGGGGGCGTGCCAGATTGGGATACGCGATTTCATCATAAAAACCAGAAGAACAACACTAGGATTATGCATTTCGATCCTTACACACCCCCGTGGGGTTCTTCCTAATTCCACACAGGGAAACAAAAGGAGAAAAGCTTCGACCAAGCCGGCACGCATCACCAACGACGCCGAGCGGCGGCCGCTGCCGTGGCTAGAGCTTGGTGATACATCTCCATTGTATCTACTTTTCCAAACACGTTTGCCCTTGTTTTGGACTCTAACTTGCATGATTTGAATGGAACTAACCCGGACTGATGCTATTTTCAGTAGAATTGCCATGGTGTTATTTTTGTGCAGAAATAAAAGTTCTCAGAATGACCTAAAACTTCACGGAGAATATTTTTGGAATTAATAAAAAATACTGGCGAAAGAATCAATACCAGGGGGCCCACAACATGTCCATGAGGGTGGGGGCGCACCTACCCCCCTGGGCGCGCCCCTGTCTCGTGGGCCCCCTGGGGCTCCACCGACCTCAACTCCAACTCCATATATTCACGTTCGGGGAGAAAAAAATTAAAGAGAAGGATTCATCACGTTTTACGATATGGAGCCGCCGCAAAGCCCTAATCTCTCTCGGGAGGGCTGATATGGAGTCCGTTCGGGGCTCCGGAGAGGGGAGTCCATCGCCGTTGTCATCATCAACCATCCTCCATCACCAATTTCATGATGCTCACTGCCGTGCGCGAGTAATTCCATTGTAGGCTTGCTGGACGGTGATGGTTGGATGAGATTTACCATGTAATCGAGTTAGTTTTGTTAGGGTTTGATCCCTAGTATCCATTATGTTCTAAGATTGATGTTGCTATGACTTTGCTATGCTTAATGCTTGTCAGTAGGGCCCAAGTGCCATGATTTCAGATCTGAACCTATTATGTTTTCATGAATATATGTGAGTTCTTGATCCTATCTTGCAAGTCAATAGTCACCTACTATGTATTATGATCCGGCAACCCCGAAGTGGCAATAATCGGGTCCACTCCCGGTGATGACCGTAGTTTGAGGATTTCATGTATTCACTAAGTGTTAATGCTTTGGTCCTGTACTCTATTAAAAGGACGCCTTAATATCCCTTAGTTTCCAATAGGACCCCGCTGCCACTGGAGGGTAGGACAAAAGATGTCATGCAAGTTCTTTTCCATAAGCATGTATGACTATATTCGGAATACATGCCTACATTACATTGATGAACTGGAGCTAGTTTTGTGTCACCCTATGTTATAACTGTTGCATGAGGAATCGCATCCGACATAATTATCCATCACTGATCCAATGCCTATGAGCTTTTCACATATAGATCTTTTCTTAGTTACTTTACCGTTGTTGCTCTTACAATTACTACAAAATTGCTACTGTTACTTTTTCCACCGTTACCATTACTTCCATACTACTTTGCTACTAAATACTTTGCTGTAGATATTATGTCTTTCAGGTGTGGTTGAATTGACAACTCAACTGCTAATACTTGAGAATATTCTTTGGCTCCCCTTTGTGTCAAATCAATAAATTTGGGTTGAATACTCTACCCTTGAAAACTGTTGCGATCCCCTATACTTGTGGGTTATCAAGACTATTTTCTGGCACCGTTGCCGGGGAGCATAGTTCTATTCTTTAAGTCACTTGGGATATATATCTGGTGATCACTGCGAGGAAATTGAAAGACGAGAAAACCAAGATTTATCCCTCAACTACGAGGGGAGGTAAGGAACTGCCATCTAGCTCTGCACTTGATTCTCCTTCTGTTTTGAGTAAACTTGCGACACCTAAACCTACTTCTGCAATTAATTCTGATATGTCACATGTTATTGGTGATGCCACTTCTGCTATGCATGATGCTTATGATAAAACTACTTCTATGCTTGATAATACAGTGCCATTAGGTGAATTTCTTGATGAACAACTTACTAGGGCTAGAGAGAATGAAATTATTGAAACTGATAATACTGATGAAAGTGATGATGAAGATTCTCCCCCTAGATATGAATTGCCTGTTGTGCCTGAGGATTATGTTATGGATTAAGAAACTGCTAGAGATTTTCTTGCTTGTAATGATAGATCTGATCTTAAGAAATTATTAGCTAAGCTGAAAGAAAAGTCTCTGAATGCTAGAATGAAATATGACCCTGCTTTTGCTACTTCACCTATCTGTATTGCTGATAAGGATTATGATTTGTCTGTCGATCCTCACATAATTACTTTGGTTGAATCTGATCCATTTTATGGCTATGAATCTGAAATTGTTGTGGCACATCTTACTAAATTGAATGATATAGCCACCCTATTCACTAATGAGGAAAAAATTCGTTAATACTATATCCTTAAGTTATTTCCATTCTCATTAAAGTGTGATGCTAAAATATGGTTTAATTCTCTTGATCTTGGTTGTGTGCGTAGTCCCCAGGATATGATTTATTACTTTTTGCTAAATATTTCCCCACTCATAAGAAACAAGCTGATTTAAGGGAAATGTATAATTTTGTGCAAACTGAAGAGTCTCCCACAAGCTTGGGGGAGGATTCTCCAATTACTTAATGCCTTGCCTGATCATCCTCTCAAGAAAAATGAAATACTTGATATCTTTTATAATGGACTAACCGATGCTTCCAGAGACCACCTTGATAGTTGTGCTGGTTGTGTTTTCAAGGAAAGAACTATTGATGAAGTTGAATTGTTATTGAATAATTTGTTTACTAGCTAATGAAAACAATTGGACACTTCCTGAACCAACTCCTAAGCCAACTCCGAAGAAAAGGGGTATTCTATTTCTCAGTCCTGAAGATATGCAAGAGGCAAAGAAATATATGAAAGAAAAGGGTATTAAACCTGAAGATGTTAAGAATTTACCGCCCATTGAAGAAATACATGGTCTTGATAACCCGACATAGGTAGTAAATGTAAATTCTCTCTATAGATTTGATGAAGGTGATATTCCTCGTTATAAGTCTGCTAGTCAATGCTTGGATGAGTTTGATAATTTTATTGTTAAACAAGAAAACTTCAATGCTTATGTTGGTAGACAATTGAAGCAATGCTTATATGATTGAACACTTGAGTGATTATATCTCTAGAGTTAAAGGTGAACTTAAACTTATTAGTAAACATGCTTCCATGGTTAACACTCAAGTAGAACAAGTGCTTAAAGCACAAAATGATTTGCTCAATGAATTAAATAATAAGAAAAATGATAATGCTATTAGAGTTGTGACTAGAGGTGGTAGAATGACTCAGGAACCTTTGTATCCTGAGGGCCACCCTAAGAGAATTGAGCAAGATTCTTAGAGAAATAATGTTGATGCACCTAGTCCTTCAAAAAGAAGAAGAAGAAAAATGATAGGACTTTGCATGCTTCTAGTGAACCTGTTGTTGACACACGTGAGAATCCCAATGATATTTCTATTTTTGATGCTGAAACACAATCTGGTAATGAACATGAACCTAGTGATGATGTTCATGTTGATGCTCAACCTAGCAATAATAATGATGTAGAGGTTGAACCTGCTGTTGATCTTGATAACCCACAATCAAAGAATGAACGTTATGATAAGAGAGACTTTGTTGCTAGGAAGCACGGTAAAGAAAGAGAACCATGGGTTCAGAAACCCATGCCTTTTCCTCCTAAACCATCCAAGAAAAGGATGGTGAGGATTTTGAGCGCTTTGCTGAAATGATTAGACCTATCTTTTTGCGTATGTGTTTGACTGATATGCTTAAAATGAATCCTTATGCTAAGTACATGAAAGATATTGTTAAAAATAAAAGAAAGATACAGAAAGCTGAAATTTCCACCATGCTTGCTAATTATACTTGTAAGGGTGGAATACCAAAGAAACTAGGAGATCCAGGAGTACCAACTATACCATGCTCCATTAAAAGAAACTATGTTAAAACTGTATTGTTGGGGACATGCTTATCCCCGTTGAGGTAACTTAGTGCTATTCGAAGATTCTCTTGTTTAATGCGATTCGGAATGAGTTTTTTAACAAGACTTGATCAACCTTGTTAGTGGATTCCTTTTGATAAGCATGAGATGGATGAAGTTAGAAAGCACAACTCTCTGTACCCTCCTTTTACTTTCTGTATTTAGATTAAATAAAGCAAAAACCTCCGATGGCCAATCCTCCGAGGCCGCCGAGGATGAGGTTGTGGAAGAATCCTCTGCCCTGGAGCGAATGGAGCTCCTGCGCGACCTTCCTGACGATGATGATGATGACGAGCCCTCGGTGGTAGAGGTGTCCCGCCCTTCAGGAGTCACCATGAGGTCTTGGGTGGCCTCCTCAAAGCAGCCCAAGCGAGCGGTCATGGAGAAAAGCAGGACCGCGCTGATTCCTTCGGGTAGTAGCCCACCTTCACCGACACTGTCCCGAGCGGCGCCAACTGCAAGCTCTCCTGCTCCCAAGAGCTCGGCGCCAGCTGCTCAACCCCAGCGCCTGCTGCTAAGCATGAAGAGAATTTATGCCTTTGTCGACCATTAAGTCTCTCCCTTAACCTTGCTTGTTGGTTCTTGAAGCGATACTGAGCGTCTTCTCCTGTCGTTAGGCAGCAGCCATCAAAGAAGCAGAAGGAGGGTACCGAGGTTGCCGCAGCCACAATCGATGAGGCAGCCACCGCGGCCCTGGTAAAGAAGAGTGCCGCTGCCCCCGCAGCCCCAGAGGTGAAGCCATCTCTAGTGGACGTGGATGCCCGTCCTCGGGAGGTGCCGGTGCCCTCGGCAGGCCTGACTCCTCCGACACCCATTCTTGCCGCGGCTGCTGAGGACAAGCAGCCTCTGGAACCCCCGGTCCTTAATGAGGCTGAGGTTTCTTCTGCCTTGGCGCCGAGGGCGTCTCCTCATGTGCCTAGCGCGTGGCCGAGTCATGGTGCTCCTGCTCCCTCGGGACTATGGAAGAGGCAAGGGTGGTGCTCGACCTCCTCCAGGGTGAACTTCAGGGCCAGGATCATCGTTCGGCGCAGGGACGCCTGGGGATGATCTCTGGTTGGCTCAAGGCTGACGCGTCTGTTCACGCGGCCTGGAGTTCCGTGGAGGAAGCCTAGAAGGCGCTTGGGGTGGCAGCCACGGTGTGCGACCTGGCGCGGCAGGAGGCCACATAAGCTGAGGACTGGTGCTACATGGCGGAGGCTGATCTGAAGGCTCTCTAGGACCAGCAGGCTGCCCAGGCCAGCCAGCTCTAGGAGAGTGAGGAGAAGTTGAAGGCCTACGAAGCTGTCGTCGCCAACAAGGACGCCGAGGTGAAGAAGACGACCTTGGAGCAGGTTGGAAGCGTGACCGCCTGACAATGCTTAAGGAGGAGGCGAAGGCAGCCCAAGCGGCCCTAGCCGAGGCCAAGAAGGTGGCCGCCATGGAGAGCGACACCCTTTCCTCCCTCAAGGCATGCTTCCACAAGGCCGAGAAGGCGCTCTTTGGAGATGATCCCTTGAGAAAGGTGGTGGTGACGACCCCGAGGGAGAGCCCTGTTGCTCTGCTTCTTGAAGTTGCGGTGGTGCTCGAAGATGCTGTCGACGGGTTTGCATCCTTGGTGGAAAGTGAGGCGCGCTCACTTTCTTCCTCGGCTCTGACGTGCGTCTTCAGCCATCTTTATCTACAGGATGCCATCTTCAACCTCTCCTCCTTCCTTACTCCGGTGGATGCCGACTCCCAGGATGCTTCAGCTGCTGCCGTGAAGAGCTTAGTGGATGCCATGCTGAGCAAGTACCTGGTCGTTGGTCCTCCAAATGAAGCCGGTGGAACGGGCGACGTGCCTGGCGATGAGGCTCTGCTGGCAGGCAGTGGTGATGCCCAAGTCTGAAGAGGTGGCCCGGCGATTCTGCTTTTGCTTGTTTATCCTGCATCATGCGACCTCCCTCGAAAAGGTGTTTAAAACTATTGGTTCAGAACAATATGTCTTGTAATAACTAGATTATGCTCCTTCAGCTTTTCCATTTGCTTTGTTGTTCTGCGTCGGCAGAGCCCGGCCCTGCGTGTACCTCAGCCGCCATTGGGTCGTCTGGATCACCAGGACGAGCCCAAGGGGTGAGGGGCTACGTGACCAGTTAGGCTCCTGAGTCACGATGCTCAGGAGTCCTCCTTGACATGCGAACAACTTAGGAAAAGATGCAGGGGCAATCCTTGGTGTTCTGCGTTGGCAGGGCCCAGCCCCGCGCATGCCTCAGCCGTTGTTGAGTCATTCGGATCACCAGGATGAGCCCAAGAAGTGAGGGGCTACGTGACTAGTTAGGCTCCTGAGACATGATGCTTAGGAGTCCCCCTTGATGTGTGAATGGCTTGAAAAAGAGGGGTGACAGCCATGTCTTGACGTTCTGCATTGACAGGGCCCGGCCCCACGCATGCCTCAGCCGTCGTTGAGTCATCCGGATCACCAGGACGAGCCCAAGAGGTGAGGGGCTACATGACCAGTTAGGCTCCTGAGACGCGATGCTTAGGAGTCCCCCTTGACGTACGAATAGACCATCCTACCTTTTCCTCGCTGAGCTCTAGCTTGGGAGGGGTGCGCGAAGACTAGGCCCACGAGGCCTGGCGATGTGGGGTACGCCGGGCGTGACCTGAGCGTAGCCCCCGTGACCAGCCCCTTGCGCTACCTTCCCGAGGTTAATGCGGTGAGGCTAGTCACTGAGCCTGGAGGCTCCCTGAGGTTAATGCGGCCGTGAGGACACCCCCAGTTGTTATCACCAGCGTAGAGCATAGCGCTTCCGCTCTTGCATGGGCATAGCCGCTCCTCAGTAGTGGGAGGGGGCTCCTTGTGAGGGGAGCCCCCGGGGCATGTACAGCCCTGCCCTGACACGTGATTTGCACGACAAGGCTGGAGGAGGTGTATATGGGCACCTCTGAGCCAGCACGGGACTCACGAGGCCCTACCTAAAGGTGGGTTGCGCCTGGTCTTGATTGGAGATGCTTGAATTGGTCCTGTGAGATGGTTAGGCAGCCTGCACGAAATGAGTTTCCTGAGGTTATTGCATGAGAAGGCCAAACACCAACGACCCCAGGAGGTGACATGAACGGGACCGGCCCGCTAGAAAGAGCTCATCTGCTGGATTTATCGATACTGTAGGGACGAACCCGAGCACAGATGCCGTGCCTAGTCTTCTCATGCAAAGATCCCAAAGAAAAACATCTGGCGTGCAGTTCCCGTGGCCACGGGGCACTAGGTCGCGCGCCCTCACTCATCCACCCGCGATTATCTCATGCGAGAACAAGGCACCAAGCGCCATGGGAGGTGACGTACACGGGAACTGGCCCGTGAGCCAGAGCCCAACTACTTGGGTTTAGCGACGCTGCAAGGACGGATCCAAGCACAAACGCTGTGCTAGTCCTTAATCATGAGGTGGTCGTGGGAGGGCTTGCAAGGGCGCGTGACGTTCTTAGTGACGAAGGGACGGTCAGGTAGTCAATAATTCAAAAGTAGCTTGCAAAGGATTGTAACTGGCTCTGATAAATGCGGAAGGGATACATGTCGTAGCGACGGACCCACACGGGCTGGGGATGATGCAGCCCAAGTGGCGCCCCCAAACCGAACGAACTAGGGAGATGTTACTTGGTACCATTGCTGAAGAGTTGTTGAAGTGGCCAAAAAACATGCGCCGTTGAAGCCGTTCCTCATGAGCCGCTCCGGTGCCGAGCCTCGGGAGGCTCGGAGGGACCGGAAGGCTCCTGAAGGTTCTCCTCCATCTCCGTAAGGATCACCTGGTGGCTGGCCTCGCAGGCGAGCGTCCCTCATGCAGCGCTGGAACGCCTCAGCCGTGCCTGCCAGGCCAAAAGGCATGCGGAAGTAGCCGTGAGGCGGACACTCACATCGGCCACCACAAGACGGCCACATGAGCTGCCGAGACACGGCCCTGTTGAGCCCGGAGATGTCGATGCAGACGCGGAACTCCTTACCCTCACCAAGGCAATGAGCTGCGCCACACGGCAGGCAACGATCGCCTTGCAGAACCCTTCCGTCCTGAATCTCCTTGATTGCCTTGCTGATGAACTCCCGAACGCCTGGTGCCCCATAACTACTGCCTTCTCTTGGGAAGCATGCTATGAAGAGCGCCTCCACATGGTGCCCGAGCGCCACTTTCGCGACATTGGCTAGATTAGAGGCCCTCCAAAGGAGAGCCCCCAAGCCCAGCCTGAGAATAGCGTCGGGCATGCCTTCGAATGCTATGGGTGAAGGTGCCACGTCTGAAGAGGCGAGACTCAGCACTGCATCCTCGAGTAATGCTCCCTCACAAGACCCCTGGCCCAACTACAGCTTCTTCGTCTTGGGGGCGACCTCAGGAGGGAGGGCGCCGTCTTCGTCTTCTGGGTTCTCAACTCCTGCAGCCTGGAAGGCGCGCTCGAGGGAGCACACTGCATCCTTCTCTTGGCAGGCAACCGTGATGATGCCGCTGCTGCCTGGCATCTTGAGGATGTTGTAGCCTTGGTGTGTAGCCGCCATGAACTTACCCAGTGCTGGGTACCCTAGGATGGCATTGTAGGGCAGGCGAATCTCGGTGATTTCAAAGTCGATGAGCTCGGTGCGGTAGTTGTTGTGCTCGTCGAAGGTGAAAGGGAGGCAAACTTGCCCGATTGGATGTTTTGATCTGTCGGTCACTCCTAAGAATGGCTTGGTGGGGTGCAGCTGGTAGTACGGCACCTGGAGCCTGTCGAACGTCTGATCGGAGAGAATGTTGAGCCCAGCTCCGCCATCGATGAGGTTCTTGGTGACGGTCGCGTGGTTGATGACGGGGGAGCAAAGCATGGGGAGTGCGCCAGCGGTGGCCGTGCAATTGAGACGGTCTGAGGAGTCGAAGGTGATGGCGCACTTGGACCACTTGAGAGGGCGAGTTGCTTCAGGCTTGGGGAGCCCTGCATTCACCTCGCGTGCAAACTACTTGAAGACACGGGGCCTATGAGCCGCCCAAGATGCAGGCAATGGCCTGAGGCTCCTGGAAGCCCCGAGCCCCCTCGTCCTGGTGGTGATCTTCGTTCCTTCTTGGCGGTGGAGGCACAGGAGGCAAAGCTGCATTGCCCTAAGGGCGGTCCTCACAAGGCTGCTCCCTCCAGTTGCCCTCGCAAGGCTGGTCCTGCCAGCGGTCCTCACGAGGCTGGTCGCGCCACTCCTGACGGTGGTCGTGTCCATCCCAGCGTTCTCCACCTCGGCCACCTCCATGACCATAGCCTCGATCGTTGCGCTTAGGGCGTCGATCGAGGCGCCCGTCACGCAGAGCCCTGAGCTCCTGGCATTCGCTGGTGTTGTGGCTTTAGACATTGTGGAAGGCGCAGAATGGCCGATTGCCATTGGATGACTCGGGGTGGTCGCAGCCGCGCTTGGTCTCTTGCTCGGCCACAAGGATGGCTGGCCCCTTGTGCTTCGTGTCCTTGGTCTTGGTCTTCTTGTCTTTTGGATCGGCATCAGGGGGCTCGAGGAGGGAGAGGCGTCCCTCCTCAGCCCTTGCACACTTCTTCGGCATGTTGAACATCTCCAGAGCGGTGCAGAGATCCTTGTGGATGGCTAGCTCCTCCTTCATCTTGAGATCGCGGACACCATCGGTGAATGCGGAGATGATGGCCTCATCAGACACCTTGGGAATCTTGAGGCGAACGTTGTTGAAGCGTTGGATATACTTATGCAGGGTCTCTCCAGGTTGTCGCTTGACGCGGCGCAGGTTGCCCACGGCCGGCGGATGGTCGCGAGTGCCCTGGAACTTGGGAATGAAGCAGCTGCACATCTCCTCCCAGGAAGAAACTGACCCCTCAGTCAGGTTCAGGAGCCAAGAACGTGCGCCATCCTTGAGGGCCATTGGGAACCAGTTTCCCATTATCCTCTCATCACCGTTGGCCGCCTCGATCCTCCGCTCGTAGAGCTGTAGGAACTCGGTAGGGTCTGCAGTGTCGTCGTAGCATGGAGGCAGGTCAGGTGTGACGCCCCCGATTCAATCGTACACTAATCATGCACGCAAATGGGTACGATCAAGATCAGGGACTCATGGGAAGATATCACAACACAACTCTAAAACATAAATAAGTCATACAAGCATCATAATACAAGCCAGGGGCCTCGAGGGCTCGAATACAAGTGCTTGATCATAGACGAGTCAGCGGAAGCAACAATATCTGAGTACAGACATAAGTTAAACAAGTTTGCGTTAAGAAGGCTAGCACAAACCGGGATACAGATCGAAAGAGGCGCATGCCTCCTACCTGGGATCCTCCTAACTACTCCTGGTTGTCGTCAGCGGGCTGCACGTAGTAGTAGGAACCTCCGGTGTAGTAGGAGTCGTCGTTGATGGTGGCGTCTGGCTCCTGGACTCCAGCATCTAGTTGCGACAACTAGAAAGAAAGGAAAGGGGGAAAAGGGGGGGAGAAAGCAAACGTGAGTACTCATCCAAAGTACTCGCAAGCAAGGAACTACACTACGTATGCATGGGTATATTTGTAAGGAGGCCATATCAGTGGACTGAATTGCAAAATGCCAGAATAAGAGGGGGATAGCTAGTCTTCGTCTTGCAGCATGTAGAAGAGAGTAGATTGAAGTCCTCCAAGTAGCATCTCCAAGTAGCATCGCATAGCATAATCCTACCCGGCGATCCTCCCCTCGTCGCCCTGTGGAAAAGCGATCACCGCGTTGTCTGTGGAACTTGGAAGGGTGTGTTTTATTAAGTATCCGGTTCTAGTTGTCATAAGGTCAAGGTACAACTCCAAGTCGTCCTGTTACCGAAGATCATGGCTATTCGAAAAGATTAACTTCCCTGCAGGGGTGCACCACATAACCCAACACGCTCGATCCCATTTGGCCGGACACAGTTTCCTGGGTCATGCCCAGCCTCGGAAGATCAACACGTCGCAGCCCCACCTAGGCACAACAGAGAGGTCAACACGCCGGTCTAAATCCTATGCGCGCAGGGGTCTGGGCCCATCGCCCATTGCACACCTGCATGTTGCGAGGGCGGCCGGAAGCAGACCTAGCCTCCCTTATACAAGAGTAGGCGTTCCAGTCCAATCCGGTGCGCGCCGCTCCATCGCTGACGTCAAGAAGGCTTCGGCTGATACCACGACGTCGAGTGCCCATAACTGTTCCCGCGTAGTTGGTTAGTGCGTATAGGCCAGTGGCCAGACTCAGATCAAATACCAAGATCTCGTTAAGCGTGTTAAGTATCGGCCAAACGCCGAACAGGGCCAGGCCCACCTGTCTCCTAGGTGGTCTCAACCTGCCATGTCGCTCCGCCACAAAGTAACAGTCGGGGGCCGTCGGGAACCCAGGCCCACCTCTACCGGGATGGAGCCACCTGTCCTTTCAGCCCCCTCATCAGAATCACTTGCGGGTACTCATCGAGCTGACCCGACTTTAGTCACCATCTGTATAGTATGTATGTATGTATAGTATATACCCGTGATCACCTCCCGAGTGATCACGGCCCAATAGTATAGCAAGGCAGACTGACAAGAATGTAGGGCCAATGATGATAAACTAGCATCCTATACTAAGCATTTAGGATTGTGGGTAAGGTATCAATGACTGTAGCAACAATGACAGGCTATGCAACAGAATAGGAGTAACCGAACAGTAACATGCTACACTACTCTAATGCAAGCAGTATAGAGAAGAATAGGCGATATCTGGTGATCAAGGGGGGGGGGGGCTTGCCTGGTTGCTCTGGCAAGAAGAAGGGGTCATCAACTCCGTAGTCGAACTGGGGGTCGCCGGCACTCTCGGGGTCTACCGGAAAGAAGTAACGGAGAGGGAACACAATAAATAACAGAGCAAACAAAGCATCACAAAGCATAACAAGGCAATACACGGTGTTCGGTGTGCCCTAACGCAGTAGTAGGTGATACCGGCGAAAGGGGGAAACATCCGGGAAAGTATCCCCGGTGTTTTGCGTTTTCAAATAAAATGAACCGGAGGGGGAAAGGTGCGGGTTCACTATGCTAGGGATGTGTGGTAGACGAACGGGCTGCGTATCCGAATTCGTCTCGTCGTTCTGAGCAACTTTCATGTAGAAAGTATTTTCATCCAAGCTACGGTTTATTTTATATTAATTTTAAAAGATTTAAAATCATTTTAGGATTAATTTAGTTATTTTAATACAACATTATCCAGAACAGTGTTTTCTGACGTCATCATGACGTCAGCATGACATCAGCAGTTGACCTGGTCAACCCGACATGGGGGTCCCGCATGTCATTTACTAATTAGGCTAATCAGGGTTAATTAAGTTAACTATTGATTAGGTTAGTTTAATTAGGATTAATTAAGTTAATTAGTTAACTAATTAATTAATATTTTATTTATTTCGTTTCTCTTGTTTTTAATTCTTTTAAAAAAACGTTATGGGGTTGGGCCCCACATGTCATTGGCCCTAGAGGACTTACCGGGCACAGGGCGCTGCAGGTGGGTTACGGGTGCATGCGCCAGACGCTCGACGGGGCGAGCCCGGGCGCACGGGCGACGGCTGGCGGGCTGCCTGAGTTGGTCACGGGGCCGCGGTGGTCGGCGCGAGCTCAGCCTGGAGCGGGGCGAGGGGAGCAAGGACGTGCGCGCGCGTGCAGGGATCACGACGACCGGACGAGAGGGGAAGAGGAGGAGAGGTCGGGGCCTCACTTGCGGTGCAGGGAAAATGGCAGTGGTTGTCGAGGAGGAGGACGGGGACGACGGCGAGGTCGAGGCAGTGGTGCAGCAGCAAGGCGGCGTGCGACGATGGCATCCGGCGAGGAGGGGGATGAGGACGAGCGATGTAGACTGGGAGGTGGCACCGACGACGGCGAGGTGGCGGGGCAGCTCCACCGGGGGTTCTGGGCGGCGGCATCGGCGAGCGCCGATCCAGCTAGGAGGAGGTCGAGGACGGAGCTGTCCGGCTGGGAGGCAGTTCGATGAGATGGTGGGCGATCCGGCGAACGGCGGCGAGGGGTGACGGGGCGAGGAAGCCACTCGGGGAGAGACGGAGCCGCTCCGGTGCCGAGCCTCGGGAGGCTCGGAGGGACCGGAAGGCTCCTGAAGGTGCTCCTCCATCTCCGTCAGGATCGCCTGGTGGCTGGCGTCGCAGGCCGCCCGAGCGTCCCTCATGCAGCGCTGGAACGCCTCAGCCGTGCCCGCCAGGCCAAAAGGCATGCGGACGTAGGCGTGAGGCGGACCCTCACATCGGCCACCACGAGACGGCCACATGAGCTGCCGAGACACGGCCCTGTTGAGCCCGGGGATGTCGATGCAGACGCGGAACTCCTTACCCTCACCAAGGCAATGAGCTGTGCCACGCGGCAGGCAACGATCGCCTTGCAGAACCCTTCCATCCTGAATCTCCTTGATTGCCTTGCTGATGAACTCCTGAACGCCTGGTGCCCCATGCCTACTGCCTTCTCTTGGGAAGCATGCTATGAAGAGCGCCTCCACATGGTGCCCGAGCGCCACTCTCGCGACATTGGCTAGATTTGAGGCCCTCCAAAGGAGAGCCCCCAAGCCAAGCCTGAGAGGAGCGTCGGGCGTGCCTTCTTATGCTATGGGTGAAGGTGCCGTGTCTGAAGAGGCGAGACTTAGCGCTGCATCCTCGAGTAATGCTCCCTCACGAGACCCCTGGCCCAACTGCAGCTTCTTCGTCTTGGGGGCGACCTCAGGAGGGAGGGCACCGTCTTCGTCTTCTGGGTTCTCAACTGCTGCAGCCTGGAAGGCACGCTCAAGGGAGCACAATGCATCCTTCTCTTGGTAGGCAACCGTGATGATGCCGCCGCTGCCTGGCATCTTGAGGATGTTGTAGCCATGGTGTGTAGCCGCCATGAACTTACCCAGTGCTGGGTACCCTAGGATGGCATTGTAGGGCAGGCGTATCTCGGTGATGTCAAAGTCGATGAGCTCGGTGCGGTAGTTGTTGCGCTCATCGAAGGTGAAAGGGAGGCAAACTTGCCCGATCGGATGTGTCGATCTGTCGGTCACTCCTGAGAATGGCTTGGTGGGGTGCAGCTGGTAGTACGGCACCTGGAGCCTGTCGAACGTCTGAACGGAGAGAATGTTGAGCCCTGCTCCGCCATCGATGAGGTTCTTGGTGACGGTCGCGTGGCTGATGACGGGGGAGCAGAGCATGGGGAGCGCGCCAGCGGTGGCCGTGCAATTGAGACGGTCTGAGGAGTCAAAGGTGATGGCACACTTGGACCACTTGAGAGGGCGAGTTGCTTCAGGCTTGGGGAGCCCTGCATTCGCCTCGCGTGCAAACTGCTTGAAGACACGGTGGGAAGCCGGGGCCTGTGAGCCGCCCAAGATGCAGGCAATGGCCCGAGGCTCCTGGAAGCCCCGAGCCCCCTCGTCCTGGTGGTGATCTTCATTCCTTCTTGGTGGTGGAGGCACAGGAGGCAAAGCTGCATTGCCCTAATGGCGGTCCTCACGAGGCTGCTCCCTCCAGTTGCCCTCGCAAGGCTGGTCCTGCCAGCGGTCCTCACGAGGCTGGTCGCACCACTCCTGACGGCGTTCGTGTCTATCCCAGCGTCCTCCACCTCGGCCACCTCCACGACCATAGCCTCGATCGTTGTGCTTAGGGCGTTGACCGAGGCGCCTGTCGCGCAGAGCCCTGATCTCCTGTCATTCGCTGGTATTGTGGCTTTAGACATTGTGGAAGGCGCAGAATGGCCACTTGCCATTGGATGACTCGGGGTTGTCGCAGCCGCGCTTGGTCTCTGGCTCGGCTGGAAGGACGGCTGGCCGCTTGCGCTTCGTGTCCTTGGTCTTGGTCTTCTTTTCTTTTGGATCGGCATCAGGGGGCTCAAGGAGGGAGAGGCGTCCCTCTTCAGCCCTTGCACACTTCTTCGCCATGTTGAACATCTCCAGAGCAGTGCAGAGATCCTTGTGGATGGCTAGCTCCTCCTTCATCTTGAGATCACGGACACCATCGGTTAATGCGGAGATGATGGCCTCATCAGACACCTTGGGAATCTTGAGGCGAACGTTGTTGAAGCATTGGATATACTTATGCAGGGTCTCTCCAGGTTGTCGCTTGACGCGGCGCATGTCGCCCACAGCCGGCGGATGGTCGCGAGTGCCCTGGAAGTTGGGAATGAAGCGGCTGCACATCTCCTCCCAGGAAGAAACTGACCCCTCGGTCAGGTTCAGGAGCCAAGAACGTGTGACATCCTTGAGGGCCATCGGGAACCAGTTTCCCATTATCCTCTCATCACCGTTGGCCGCCTCGATCCTCCGCTCGTAGAGCTGTAGGAACTCGGCGGGGTCTGTAGTGTCGTCATAGCATGGAGGCAGGTCAGGCTTGAACTTGCTCGGCCAGACGATATTGCGGAGCTCCATAGTGAATGCGCGGCATCCTGTCGTGGCCACCGGAGTTCGTCGAGGGAGTGGAACATGGTCTAGGTGCATGTGCACCGCCACCTCCTGTGGCGGCACGCGAGCCTGGTGCTGGGTGCTGGAAGCACGCGCGCTTCTCCTTGGGAACATCGCACCACCTGGCAGCTCACGTCATCCTGAGCCGGTGTCGGGCACTGCGGGTTGCGCTGTGGAGCCATACGCCTTGGCTCAATAATGGCGCCCCGTGCCGGAGGTGGAGGAGGATCCCCGTGCGTGACGTTGCCCGCTGCAGGTGGTTGCTGAGGCAGCAAGCGAGCCGGCCCGTCGGAGCCCCCGTGTACAACACTGATGAGATCATCCATCCGCTCGAGCCACTCCTCGTAGAGATCACCCACCGGACGGTAGCGAAGAAACCCGCGCGCCATGAGTAGAGTGGCCTGCGTGTCTACCTGGGCGTGGCGCGCATGGGGTGACGAAGCTGCTGGGGTCAGTGACGGAGTAGCAGTGCGGCCGTCACAATGCACCGACAGGTGCAGCGATGAAGCTTGCTGCTCATGGTCGGCAGGGCCCGTGGCAGAGTTGGCCACCGGAGAGGGAGCGCCGCCGGCATAACCGTCACTCGCTGGAGCCGTCTGAGTGACGCGGGTGGCGACTGCAGCCCGACGCTCGACACGAGCCCTGCACATCGGCCATGGAGGTTTCGAAATGGTGGCAGATCGAACGACGGAATAGAGGATCCGATGCACCCCTACCTGGCGCACCAAATGTCGTATTTAGGGATCCGGCAACCCTTGAGAGGTTTGAAATTTGGGGTGCATGCAGATATCTCAACCTGCCCAGCCTGCCTACTCACGATCCTCCTAAGCCTAGTGCGTCGAGCTCAAAGAGACACAAAGACACGGAGATTTATACTGGTTCGGGCCACCGTTGTGGTGTAATACCCTAATCCAATGTGGTGTGGTGGATTGCCTCGAGGGGCTATGGATGAACTAGTACAGTGGATGAACAAGCCTCAGGAGGTGAGGTGTTCTTGAGCTGGTGTGGTGCTCTACTTGTTCTGATCTCGATCCCTTTCTATGGTGGTGGCTAGGTCCTATATATAGTGGCCTTGGTCCTCTTCCTAAATATGAGCGGGAAGGTATTCCACAACGGCGGGATTTGAAAGGGTACAAGTAGTACAGTCTATCATGACAAAAGTAGTCTTCGCCTACGAAAAGCCTTTGGTCGTGACGCTGCGGTGGGATCGGTTATGACCTCCGTCCTGCCGTCCTGGCGTTCTTGGTCTTGTTGCACCAGAATGGAAACCTTTGGCAGATTCCTCGAGACTCCGCGCCTGTGTCTTGCCTCCCTTGCACCGAAGAGGAAAACTGTGCTCTGCACCCACCTAGCGCCCGCTTGGCCTTGGTCGTCATGGCTCCCGTTAGTTGAGCCTCATGAGGTAGCTTGCATAGAACTCTCCGCCCCTCAGGAGCCCTCCTGAGGAGGCCACTTCCTTCGGCGGTGTTGGCGTCGTCCGCCTCGCGGGGCTTGGCCCCTCGCGAGGGTCTTGCGGTGTTGGTGTTGATACCGGGCCGTACCAGGCTGTCGATGGAGTCATGTCGTGGGCCGAAGGCAGGCAGGGCTGGATACCCCCAAATCCAGGACGCCAACAAACTCTAGGATAGTTCGACCAGAAAGAATAACTTTGTGTTATTTTAGTACGAACTCTTGAATTGATCAAACGGAAAGAATAGCTTTGAGGTGGTTTCGTACCCTACAAACAGTTTATTCTTATGTTCTCTGCTAGCTAGGAACTTTGGAGTAATTTTTCATCTCACTTTGGGGGATGGTTATATGATCCAATTATATTAGCACTGTTGAGAGATTGCACTAGCGGAAGTATGGACCCTAGGCCTCGTTTTCAAGCATTGCAATACCGTTTTTGTGCTTGTTTACTACTTTCTACCTTGCTTGTTTTTATTTATTCAGATTATAAAAATATATTTCTACCATCCATGTTACACTTTTATCACCATCTCTTCGCCAAACTAGTGCACCTATACAATTTGCCATTGTATTGGGTGTGTTGGGGACACAAGAGATTTCTTGTATTTGGTTGCAGGGTTGTTTGAGAGAGACTATCTTCATCCTACTCCTCCCACAGATTGATAAACCTTAGGTCATCCACTTGAGGGAAAATTTCTACTGTCCTACAAAACTCCGCATTTGGAGGCCCAACATGTGTCTACAAGAATAAAGTTGCGTAGTAGACATCAAGATCTTTTCTGGCGCCATTGCCGGGGAGGTGAGTGCTTGAAGGTATATATTTATATCTTGCAATCAAATATTTTAGTTTCTTATTTATCACTAGTTTGGTTTACAAAATAAAACTACATAAAAAAATGGAATTGAGGTTGCATCATATTATTGATCATCTTTATAATGTCTTTCTTGAAAATGATGGTTCAGAAAATTGTGCTCAATTGTTAGAAGAAGAAGTCAATAAAATGTTTGGCACAAAATATTTGAATGATGAACATGATTGCAATGTTGTTAGTATGAATTCTTTGAATATCCATGATGCTAATGATATGCAAAGCTACAAGCTTGGGGATGCTATGTTTGATGAAGATGATATTTTTTGTCCCCCAAGTTTTGATGTGCAAATTTGTTATGATGAAAGCATGCCTGCTATTAATGATGATTATATTGATGAAAGTGGGTTTAGAAGAGTGTCGACTCTAGGTAATGATCCCACTATTTTGGAGGGTGTTGGATCTTGTTACAATATTTTGAAAAGTGGATTTGGAGAGGTCATGACTTTACTTAGCGATGAATCCACTATTTTGGAAGATGTTTCAATTGATTATGACAACAAAGTTGCTATATATGATGATTATGGTGATGACATGTATGTTATAAAGAATAATGATAACCATGAAACTTGTCATCATGATTTTAATTTTCAATCCCATTATAGTTATTTTGTTGAGTTTGCTCCCACTACTATTGATGAGAATAAATTTGCTTATGTGGAGAGTAACAAAATTTCTATGCTTATGTATCATGAAAAGAATGATTTGTGTGATAGTTATATTGTTGAATTCATTCATGATGCTACTGAAAATTATTATGAGAGGGGTACTTATGCTTTCACATATTGCAACAATACCAAGTTATCTCTCTATGTGTTGAAAATCTTGAAGTTTTACTTGTTTTGCCTTCCTATGCTAGATGATTCTTGTTCCCATAAGTTGTTTGCTCACAAAATCCCTATGCATGGGAAGTGGGTTATGCTTAAATGTGCTTGCCATGTGATTCATGATGCTCTTGTTATGTTTCAATTCTTATCTTTTATGCAAGCATCATTGAACTCATCATGCCTAGCTAAAAGGCATTAAAGAAAAGGGCTTGTTGGGAGACGACCCAACAATTGTACCTACTTTTTGTGTGTTCACATGATTAGGCTACTGTAGTAATCATTTTTTATTACTTTTGTTTCAATAAAGTTCCAAGTAAAGCTTTTGGGATCATGTTGGGTGATAGTTGATTTGATCTTGCTGAAAAACAGAAACTTTTGCGCTCACGAAAATAACTCTCATTTTTAACAAAAGAGTGATTGTGAGTTGATTCCTTCTTAAGAAGATTAATATACAAATTTATCATGTGGTACTATTTTTTTACATAATTTTTGGAGTAGCAGAAGTATGGTTGGAGTATAGATTACTACAGATAGTTCTGTTTTTGACAGATTCTGTTTTCAAAGCATACTTTGCTTATTTTTCTAGTTTCTATGGCTTATATTGCACAATATAAATTGTGGAAATGATATTCTACAGTAGGAATTGTGTGTAAAAAATTATGAATCTTTCATTTTACATTACCAAAGTGAAATGGTTTGCTCTTTATCATACTAACCTATCTCATGAAGTTTCGTTAAGTGTTGTGTTATTGAAGTTTTAAGTTTTGGGTGAGATGTCGAAATGACGAGAATAAGGAGTGACAAGACCCTAAGCTTGGGGATTCCCCAGGCACCCCAAGGTAATATTCAAGGAAGATCCAAGCAACTAAGCTTGGGGATGCCCCGGAAGGCATCCCCTCTTTCGTCTCCAACATTATCGGTAACCTCACATGGAGCTATGTTTTCATTTGTCACATGATATGTGTTTTGCTTGGAGAGTCATTTTATTTAGTTAGGATTTGCTTGCTGTTATTTATTTTAATGTTGTGCATCTTTTATTTTAATAAAAGTGGCAATGATAGCCTTTGCCATGCATATTTTGCAAGTATACTTGTTGCTGTTTGAAAACAGAAAGTTTATCGCTGTTGCAAAAATTACCTAGAAAAGTCAGAACGTGATAAAATGTTGAATTTTTTTGAAAAATATCTATGATAAATTTTCTACAGGGTGGTAGATTTTCATAATTTTTGGAGTTAGCGAAGTATGATGAATCTTGCATTCTTTAGAGACTGTACTATTTTGGCAGATTACTGTTATGTTTGCATTGTTTGCATATGTTTGCTTGTTTAATGATTATATTTGAGGATAGGAGTATGAAATATGCAGAGGCATTTAGTATGAAATGTTGAATAATAATTTTTTGTGATTTTCTACAGTATAGAATGACAAAGTTTTTACATTGGTTTATACTAATTTATCTCACGAGTTCTTGTTGACTTTTGGGTGGATGAAGCTTTTGAGATTTAGGAAAACCGTGATATGAGAGGAATTAAGGAGACAGAAAAGCTCAAGATTGGGGATGCCCAAGGCACCTCAAGATAATATTTCAATATGTCTCAAGCATCTAAGCTTGGGGATGCCCCGGTAGGCATCCCACCTGTCTTCTTCAACAATTATCACTTAGTATTGGTTGATCCTAAGTTTTTGCTTCTTCACATGACTTGTGATATCCTTGAAATGTCATTTATTTTGTTTTGCTTGCTGTTTTAATAAAATACTTGGATCTGAAAGTTTTTAAATAAAATAGAGTCCTCAAATAGTTGCCAGGGAGGCAAGGTAAGCGCCACTCACATCCTGCCAACGAAGCTCTTTTCTATGGAATTGCTCTAGTGCTTCACTTATATCCTATGAGTAAATTGTTGAATAAATTGAATATCATGAAGTTAAAATTATATCATGCCTAGTGGTAGCTTCACATTGGGTTTGGAAATTGAAATCTTTTGAAGCTTGACAATCAGAATATTGGGCATACAAGCAATTCATGAATAATTAGTATAAGGAAGAGAACTTTCACATGCAAATACACTATCTTGGAAATCTTTTGTGATTGTGAGCCCCCATCAAAATATTATATGCCAAAATTGTTAACGTTGGACAAGGAAGACAACATAATGATTTATGTTTGTTCATATTCAAGTAGAAGTTATATTGTCATAGATCCTTCAACATGTGGTGCTTTCCCCCCATCTTTGCTAGCCAAAAATTCTGCACCAAGTAGAGATACTACTTGTGCATCAAAAAACCCTTAAACCCAAATCTTATTTTCAAGAGTCCACCATACCTACCTAAGGATTCAGCAAGATCCTTCAAGTAAGTTGTCATTGGTGCAATAAGGCAATAAAAATTGCTTCTAAAAGTGTTAGATCATTTAGCGTAAGAGAAAACTGAGCATTGTACGAACTTGTGACGGCAAAGAATAAAAGTGACAGACTGCATAATAAAGGTTTCTATCATAATTGGAAATATAACGTGACATTCTTTTGCACTAAGGGGTTGAGCATACAAACAAATAAGCGCATGGCAACCTCTGCTTCCCTCTGCGAAGGGCTTATCTTTTACTTTTCAGTATTACTTTTATGCAAAGAGTCAAATTATTTCTCTCTATTCCTTTTTAGTTATCTCTTTTGGCAAGCATTATGTGGGGAGGAAAGATCTACGCACATATATCCAGTTGGATATGGGTAGCATGAGTTATTATTGTTGACATCGCCATTGAGGTGAATACGTTGGGAGGCGAAATTATAAGCCCCTATCTTTCTATGTGTTCGATTGAAATGTTTTGCTCATGTGTATGTGTTGAGTGTTAGCAATCATAGAAGACTATATGAAGGTTGATTATGTGGAGCTCTTACTTAGACTCTGTTGAATAAGTTGAATTGCAATTGCTTGGTGACTAAGAACATAAGTTGTTGAGTTTCAAGAGAATTCATTGTTTGAACCTTAACATGTGAATTAGTTGCTACTTGGTCGTGAGAAGTTTTATAATAAAGAATTGTTGTTATGATGCTAGGAAAAGTAATTGAAATTGTGATTGATCAAACTTGTGCACTTTGCTAGCATTCACACTTCATAAATTATTTCTTTATCATTTACCTACTCGAGGACGAGTAGGAATTAAGCTTGGGGATGCTGATACGTCTCAAATGTATCTATAATTTATGAAGTATTCATGCTGTTATACTATCATTCTTGGATGTTTTACAATCATTTTATAACAACTTTTTATCATTTTTTGGGACTAACCTATTGACTCAGTGCCCAGTGCCAGTTGCTGTTTTTTGCTTGTTTTTTTACATTGCAGGAAATCAATATCAAAAGGAGTCCAAACACTGCGAAACTTTTTGCGGATTTTTTTATGGACGAGAAGACCACCAGTGGCCAGGGAAGCACCTGGGGGTGCCCCAAGGGGGCACAACCCACCAGGGTGCGCCTGGGTTCCCGAGCGCGCCCAGGTGGATTGTGCCCACCTCGGTGGCCTCTGGCACCCCCTCTTTACCCTATAAATTCCCAAATATTCCGAAAGCCCTCAGGGAAGCCCTAGATTAGAAGTTCCGCTGCCGCAAGGCTCTGAATCCATGAGATCCAATCTAGACCCCATTTGTGCACCCTGCCAAAGGGGGAATTATCACCGGTTGCCATCTTCATCATCCTGGCAGCCACCACGATGAGGAGGGAGTAGTGCACCCTCGGGGCCGAGGGTTTGTACCAGTAGCTATGTGTTTAATCTCTCTCTCTCTCGTGTTCTTGAGATGTCACAATCTTGATGTATCGCAGGCTTTGTTAATATAGTCGGATCATATGGTGTTTTCCCCTCTCTATCTTGTTGTGATGAATTGAGTTTTTCCCTTTGAGATTTTGTTGTTACCGGATTGAATACTTTTATGGATTTGAGAGCAGTTGATATATGTCTTGCAATTGAATACTCATGGTGACAACGGGGTATCATATTGATTCACTTTATATATGTTTTGGCACTCAACTCGTGGATTCCGTGACATTGGGGTAATCTATGCATAGGGGTTGATGCACGTTCTTGTCTTTTGTTTCTCTGGTAGAAATCTTGGGGAACTCTTTGAAGTTATTTGTGTTGGATTGAGTATTGTGAATATGAATTTCTTTGGTGTTATTTTAGTACGAACTCTAGGATAGATCTAACGGGAAGAATATCTTTGTGTTATTTTAGTACGAACTCTTGAATAGATCGAACAAAAAGAATAGCTTTGAGGTGGTTTCGTACCCTACAAACAATTTATTCTTATGTTCTCTGCTAGATAGGAACTTTGGACTGATTCTTCATTGCACTTTGAGGGATGGTTATATGATCCAATTATATTAGCACTGTTGAGAGATTTCACAAGAAAAAGTACGGACCCTAGGCCTCATTTTCAAGCATTGCAATACGGGTTTTGTGCCCGTTTACTATTAGCTACCTTGCTGTTTTATTTATTCAGATAATAAAAATATATTTATACCATCCATAGTACACTTTTATCACCATCTCTTCGCCGAACTAGTGCTCCTACACAATTTGCCATTGTATTGGGTGTGTTGGGGACACAAGAGATTTCTTGTATTTGGTTGCAGGGTCGTTTGAGAGAGAGTATCTTCTTTCTATGCCTCCCACGGATTGATAAACCTTAGGTCATTCACTTGAGGGAAAATTGCTACTGCCCTACAAAACTCTATGCTTGGAGGCCCGACACGTGCCTACAAGAATAAAGTTGCATAGTACACATCAACCAGCGGCGCCATGGCAGAAATTTGAGAGAGAGAGAGAGAGAGAGAGAGCAAGGGGAGGATGTAGATGAGAATGTAGGAGGGATGACGTGACCAAGGTAGTATTTATTGGCGGTTGGAATCTAGATCGATGGTAACAGTACACACGCCGGTCGCCGAAATTTACGAGTACTGTAGTTTGAATTACACACGATTCCCGCAGCAAAATTTGTGTGTGAACATAATAGCTGGTGGTTCCCAATGCAGAACTGTATCTGCTCAATAATGCCCGCCACTCACCTTCCAAACCTAGAGGCACGAAATAGAGTGTCAATCATGTGGGGGCCGGTTGTCTTGCCAGATTTTACATTTTCTTTTTTGAACAACAGATATTTACATCGTCTGATGATTTTTTTAACTCACACACAAGTACAAAAATGTGATTTTTTTTCAAACCGTTATGGTTAGTCATTGCATGTAGATGTAGTTCAAATTTGAATTACGGTCATCAAATGGATAGAAAATAACTTAAATGTCTTCAAAAGATCAAATGACCCCTGAAATTTTCCAAATTTTCACATGACAGTAGTATTAGTGCATGTTACACGTAGAAAAAAAATTGAAGGACGTAAGAGGAAGCTATCTCTCGTTCATCATCAAACATGCATTGTTCCCTCTCGGAACCACGAGCCTTCTAGTGAGTTGCTCCGGTTTGTGAGGGGTGTGTGTCCAAACATTCGTCAAACATGCCAATTTTTTACCACATCATCTTGGTGGCAAGACATTACATCAAGCAAGGTTTCATGTTTTTCTGATCATTTTTTCATTTTTTAGAATTAAAATGCCATGGCACTCCATCCATGTCTCCATGCCGTGAGACCAATATGTTTGAAAATTCCTTCTAATTTACTGCACATGGAATTAATTCACACACAAGTACACAAATATGATTTTTCAAACCGTTATGGTTAGCCGTTGCATGTAGATGTAGTTCAAGTTTGAATTAGGATCATTAAATGGCTAGAAAATCACATAAATGTCTTAAAAAGGTCAAATGACCCCTGAAATTTTCCAATTTTTCACATGACAGTTGTATTAGTGCATGTTACACGTAGAAATAAATTGAAGGCCGTAAGAGGAAGCTATCTCCCGTTCGTCATCAGACATGCATTGTTCCCTATTGGAACCACGAGCCTTCTAGTGAGTTGCTTCGGTTTGTGAGGGGTGTGTGTCCAAACTTTCATCAAACAGGCCAATTTTTTTACCACATCAACTTGGTGGCATGACATTACATTAAGCAAGGTTTCATGTTTTTCTAATCATTTTTTAATTTTTTGGAATTAAAATGCCATGGGACTCCATGCATGTGTCCATGCCGTGAGACCATTATGTTTGTAAATACCTTCTAATTTATTGCACGTGGAATTAACTTGCACACAAGTACACAAATATGATTTTTCAGTCCGTTATGGTTAGCCTTTGCATGTAGATCTAGTTCAAATTTGAATTACGGTCATTGAATGGCTAGAAAATCACTTAAATGTCTTCAAAAGGTCAAATGACCCCTGAAATTTTCCAAATTTTCACATGACAGTTGTATTAGTGCATGTTGCACATAGAAAAGTTTGAAGGCCGTAAGAGGAAGCTATCTCCCATTCGTCATCAAATATGCATTGTTCCCTCTCGGAAGCACGAGCCTTCTAGTGAGTTGCTCCGGTTTGTGAGGGGTGTGTGTGTCCAAACTTCCGTCAAACAGGCCAATTTTTTTACCACATCATCTTGGTGGCATGGCATTACATCAAGAAAGGTTTCATGTTTTCTGATCATTTTTTAATTTTTTGGAATTAAAATGCCATGGCACTCCATGCATGTGTCCATGCCATGAGACCAATATGTTTGAAAATTCCTTCTAATTTACTGCACATAGAATTAACTCGCACACAAGTAAACAAATATGACTTTTCAAACTGTTATGGTTAGCCGTTGCATGTACATGTAGTTCTAATTTTAATTACGGTCATTAAATGGCTAGAAAATTACTTAAATGTCTTCAAAAGGTCAAATGACCCCTAAAATTTTCCAAGTTTTCACATGACAGTTGTATTAGTGCATGTTAGACGTAGAAAAAATTTGAAGGCCGTAAGAGGAAGCTATCTCCCGTTCGTCATCAAACATGCATTGTTCCCTCTCGGAACCACGAGTCTTCTAGTGAGTTGCTCCAGTCTGTGAGGGGTGTTTGTCCATACTTTCGTCAAACATGCCAAATTTTTTACCACATCATCTTGGTGGCATGACATACATCAAGCAAGGTTTCATGTGTTTATGATCTTTTTAAAAAAAATTGGAATTTAAATGCCATTGCACTCCATGCTTAATTGTGTCATAGGTGTTAGACCAATATGTTTGAAAATTCCTTCCAATTTACTGCACATGGAATTAAATCGCACACAAGCACACAAAATATGACTTTTCAAACTGTTATGGTTAGCAGTTGCATGTACATGTAGTTTAAATTTCAATTACGGTCATTAAATGGCTAGAAAATCACTTAAATATCTTAAAAGGTCAAATGACCTCTAAAATTTTCCAAAATTTGACATGACAATTGTATTAGTACTACAAATTTTCTCGTACATTTAAAACACCATCTGTTGCCACTTTACTCCAAATTTGTCTTTCACAGCTAATAAAAAATATCTAAGATATCACACCCAGTTGTTTTGTAGGAATCGTTTGCGATGACAATTTCTGGGTCTATTTAAGTCTTCCTCCTCAAGCTTCGCCGGCTCGTCTGCTCCAGTGCCAGCAACCCCCGAATCCACAAACCCCGATTCCCATTGCCGCACTCCCTTGTTGCAAAGATGACGCCGTGGAAACGCTTCGTGAAGGCCCGTACGATGGCCGCGTACCCCCTGAGCACCGCCGCCTGCGCTGAGAGCACGACCGCCTACGCTGAGAGTGCCACTGCATCCGCATTGAGCGCGGCCGCTTCCACCAAGAGGGCGTCTGTGGCAGCCGACAGGGCAGCTGCAGTAGTCGAGACGGCTGCAACTGCTGCTGCGACGGCGGCTGCAATCACCGATAGTGCTTGAGCTGCTGTCTGTGTCGCCGATGTCGCCCTGGCCCGGGTCGAGGCCATCCACGCCAAGATATTCCAGGCCACCTCGGAATCAACATGCAACCCACGTATGAAAAGGCGGCGGTTGCCATGGAGCACCTGCTTCCTCATGAGGTTGTCGAGCGGGAGCTGGAGATGCAGGAGGTGGCAGAGATCAAGGAGCGCCGGGAGGAGGAGTTGCGCATGGCCCAGGTCGAGATTGAGAAGTGTCTATCGGGCGAGGAATCGGCGATGGAGTACCAACACGAGCTCTCACTACATAAAAAGACACATCCGTGACATTTTGGGCCGAACGAAAAAAAAATCTGTCATACATATGACACTTCTATGACGATAATTGTGACAAAACCCGGTGTCATCATAGATGTGGTGGGCTCCTACTTCTATGAAAAAAATTCATGACAGAAAATGGGCTTTTCGTCCTGGGCGGGCCGAAGACACAGCTGCATCACATTCTTTGGGCCGTCCATGACGGAAAAAACCGTGGTAGAAGCGAGGGGGAGGAAAATTTCGGGGAGTTGCCGGTTACGGTGGGAGGTCGGGGGCGGAGCGATGCACGTTTCTCTTGTATGTACGTGCGTATGTGCGAGGCATTGGCTCTAACTGAACACGAGCGAGGCGTTGGGCTCTAACTGAACCCGAGCGATTGCACTGCAGGCTACGCGTTACTGAACCCGAGCGATCGATCGATGGTTGTTAACTGAACCCGATGGAGTGATTCCTTCGCTACTGCTGCTAACTGAAGCCGATCGATTCTGCCTCTGGGATGAACAGTGAGTGTTGCGGGGGGGGGGGGGGGTGGATGAACAGTGAGCGGTGGCGTTGCGTCTGGATGAACAAGAACCCGTGGTGTGGAGGGCTGGATGAACAGTAGACGGTGGAGGGTTGGCCGTGGAGGGGTGGTTGAACAGGACCCCATGGTGTGGAGGGCTGGATGAACAGTAGACGGTGGAGGGGTGCCCGTGGAGGGGTGGTTGAATAGTAGCCGGTGGAGTAGCGCACGGTGGAGGCTGGATGAACAGGAGCCCATGGAGGCTGGAGGAGGTCGGCGGTAGCCCGTGGAGGCTGGAGGAGGTCGACGGTGGAGATGAACAGTATCCCATGGAGTCCCGTTTTGCGGTACGCCACACCTCTCCCCCCCCCTCGTTTCGACCGTAGCGCTCCAACACAAGTCCGTTTTGTCCGTTTTGCGGTACGCCACACCCCTCCCGATGAACAAGACCCCTGTTTCGACCGTAGGAGGTCCGTTTCGTCCGTTTTGCGGTACGCCACACCCCTCCCGATCAACATGACCCCTGTTTCGATCGTAGGAGGTCCGTTTCCTATGTTTTGCGGTACGCCAGGCCCCTCCTGATCAACAGGACCCCGTTTCAAACGTGGCCGGTCGAACACAAGGCCGTTTCCTCCGTTGTGCGGTACGCCAGGCCTCGTTTCCATCGCCTATTCCGTCCAAGCCCTCCCGAAGAAGACGACCACGCATGCCGTTCCGACCCAGCCGGTTGGCTCCCCATGAACACGACGACAACGATGTTTCTCCGTTCTGACCCAGCCATGTACGTATGTGCGAGTAGGCGTTCGAGACCCCGCTCGTATGTACACATATATGGCCGTATTTTCTTTCTTGCACCCTGGCCGCTATACGTATGTGTACATGCTATGTGCGTGCCTCTACTACGACACCTGTGTGCCTCTACAACGACCAGTATGTATGTACACGTTCGCGACCAGAATGACAACGCTACGTACGCTTCGACCAGGTGGGTCCCGACTGTCTGGCACTTCCTTGCGTGCGAAAATGTAGCTGGTGGGTCCCAGCAGTCAGAGGGGTGAATCGTTTTTTTGCCCGAACGCACTTCCTTGCATGTGAAGGTGTAGCTGGTGGGTCCCAGCAGTCAGGGGGGAAACGTTTTTTCGCAAAATACGGTGACACGTCCGGTGGGTCCCTGCTGTCAGGTGGAGGAATAATTATTCTCCGCGTAATAAGGAGGCACTTCCTTGCTGCGGCCGTGGACCCACCTGTTAGCCTCTCCACATACAGTCCACGTCCGATGGAAATCGTTCCTTGACCACGTTGACCATGCCCCGCCGAGAGCACCAGGGCGGTGGACGACAGCGAGGCCTAGGAAGGGGACGACGGGGAGCCGGGGAAGATGCGGCAGTGGAAGCCCGCGCCGAGAGGAGTACGAGGGTTCACTGGTTCGGCTGTGGTGTAAGGCTGCCGTCGCCGCAGGGCCTGGCCAGCGATGGGAATAGTAGGGGGCGGTGAGGCCTCCGTGACAGCACATCCGGCCACGGGAGGCAGGAGCATGCAGCACGACCGGCGCTGCTTTGGGCGGCTGGAGCAAGAAGACCGGAGGTTGAAGAAGCACTACGGCCGTTGGATGAACATCGTATGGTCACTGGAGCTAGAATCGTTTATATTGACTAAATTGACAAAGCCCTCCATCCGCGTCAACTTAGTAGGCCCACAAGTCAGCCTCCCACCAAGGTGGGTCCCAGCTAGCTGGGGGGGTATTCATTTTTTTGTGCGTAATAAGGAGGCACTTTCGGTGGGTCCGAGCTGACAGCAAGGGGAACATTTTTTTCGCGAAATACGGTGGCCCATCGGGTGGGTCCCAGCAGTCAGGGGCAAACATTTTTTTTGCGAAATACTCGTGGCCCATCTGGTTGGTCCCTGCTGTCAGGTGGAGGAATAATTATTTTCCGCGTAATAAGAGGCACTTCCTTGCGGCTGCCGTGGACCCAGCTGTCAGCCTCTCCATGTATAGTATTCTTTAGTTGGAAGTCGGTCGTTGACCACATTGACCACGTCGCAACGAGAGCAACACGGCGGTGGACGACGGAGAGGCCTAGGAAGAGGATGACGCGAAGCCGGGGAAGACGCGTTAGTGGATGCCCACGCGGAGAGGAGTACGAGGGTTCACTGGTTCGGCTGCGCTGCCGTCACCGCAGAATAACAGGGGTGTGGTGAGTGGAGTGGAGGGATGGCCTGGCCAGCGGTGGGAGTAGTATGGGGGTGGTGAGGCCTCCACGGCAGCACAGCCGGCCACGAGAGGCAGGAGCAGGCGGCACGACCGGCGCTGCTTTGGGCGGTTGGAGCAAGAAGACCAGAGGTTGAAGAAGCACTACGACCATTGGATGGACATCGTACAGTCAGTCGAGCTAGAATCGTGCATATTGACTAAGTTGACAAAGCCCTTCGTCCCGTCAACTTAGTAGGCCCACTATACTGGGTCCCAGCTAGCAGGGGGAGTATTCTTTTTTTGGGCGTAATAAGGAGGCACTTCCTTGCGTGTGAAGATATAGCTGGTGGGTCCGAGCTGTCAGCGGCGGTAATGTTTTTTCGCGAAATATAGAGGCCCTTTCGGTGGGTCCCAGATGTTAGGTGGAGGAATCGTTATTTTGCGCATAATAAGGAGGCATTTCCTTGCGTGTGGCCGTGGACCCAGCTGTCAGCCTCTTCACGTACAGTCCACTTCCGATGGATGTCGTTCATTAACCACGTTGACCAGGCCGCGCCGGGAGCACTAGGGCAGTGGACGACGGCGAGGCCTAGGAAGGGAATGACACGGAGCCAGGGAATACTCGGCAGTTATTTCCCACGCGGAGGAGTACGAGGGTTTACTGGTTCGTCTGCCGTTGCCGGAGAATAACAGCATGTGTGGGACTGAGGGTGAGTAGAGGGATAGCTAGGCCAGCGATGGGAGTATGGTGGGGCGGTGAGGCCTGCGCGGCAGCACAGCCGGCCGCGGGGAGGAGGGAGCAGGCAGTCCCGCCGGCGCTTGTTTGAGCGGCTGGAGCAGGAAGAGCAGAGATTGAAGAAGCACGACGGCCGTTGGATGGACATCCAACAGTATACAGCCATCTGTGGAAAGCCTCAAATCTGTGGAAAACAGCATACACCCATCTGCCATTATTTCAAATAGTTTACAGCCCATTTGCTAATTCTTACGGGTTTTTTGGAGCCCATATTCTTTTTGTTAGCATTACAGCCCATATTGTGGCCACGGTTAAAAAATTATACGAAATTTTGCATATGTCGGTGCGGTCTGAACTGTTTTTAATCCCGAAATTTCGAGTCACATTCAGACTGATTTTAAAAATAAATGTATATCAATATAAAATCCAATAAATTGTCCACGCATAAAAATCAATGCAATTTAAAATCTCGAAATGAAAAAAAGATATTTGAAACTAATTGCCGGTTTGATGTGTTTTAAAAATGTACAGCCCATTTCTCATTACTGATAGGCCATTTTCTCGGCCAGCCGAATGAAGCTCTCCTCGTCTAGCCCAACAGGCCTGATAAAGTGACTTACTTGACAAATCACAAAAAAACTGGGCTAGCCATTTTCAAAAAGAAAAAAAACTACTGGGCTGGTCTGTGGTAAACATAAAAGAAAAGGCTGTCTAGACAGGCCAGAGTGTCCCGCACAGCCCAGTTGACACCCTGCTTCCGTCTCAAAAACATATTAGATAAATGCCACTCCAATTATGGCGATTCATAAAAATGCCACTGCAATTTCCAAACTTTGAAAAATGCCACTGCAATTTTTGCAAACTTTGAAAAACGCCACTGCAGTTTGCAAACTTTGAAAAACGCCACTCCAGACTTCAAAAAATGCCACTAGAAATGGCATGAAATGGCATTTTTCAAAGTTTGGAAATTGCAGTGGCATTTCTCGGAGGCATTTATCAAATTAACCCAAAACAAAAATAACTGGGCGAGCTGCTGGGTCCCTGGTGTCAGCCGCTCGTTGTGCAATTCTCTCGTTTATTGACTACGTTGACAATGGCATGGGACCCAGATGTCAGAAATCCACTAGGAGGAGCCATTTTTTTATTGGCTTGAAATAAGGAGGCACTTGCTTGCGTACTGCCATGACCTTGGCGGGTCCCTGCTGTCATCCTCTCCACGTACAATCATCTCCTGATTGTGTACGCGTCAACTTGCTAGGCCCACAAGTCAGCCTCTAAACCCGTGGAGGACAAATACAACCCATTTAAAAAAATAACAGCCCATTCCATACGTTCAAACGGAAAGTTCAACATTCAGAGCAAAGTAACAGGTCTGATCCACATATAGAGTATTGAACTTCCTCGTTGACAACCATCATAGCCAAGTTAACTATTTACTCCCACTAGACAAGTACTAACTTACTCTTAGCTAACTAGACGATGTCGGCGGTACATGCTAAACGCTGGCACCGACATCCTGCACCTCACCTTAGACTTGCCAGAGGTGCGATAGGGCGCGTTGCTCGCGCGCGTTGGCCCTTTCCATGCCGGCGTGGTCCACCGAAGCTTCGGCTTCCAAGCGGGAAACCCACTTGACGAGGTGGTAGTAAAAATCGGCGTCGCGAACGCATGCGTGCCCGACAGCCTCCAGGGCTATTTGCCGGGTGCCGGCCTCCACGTAGTCGGCCTAGTTGCGGGCACTCTGCTTGCCACTCAGAGCGTCGGTGCGCTGCTGCTCCATGTCTCGCTGGCGGCGCAAATCGGTGTTACGCTGCTCCTCTGTCAGGCGATCGTGCTCCAACAACTCCTGCTCCTCCGCCATGCGGTCGCGCTCCAACAACTCCTTGATCTGCGCATTGTCATCTAAAGACAGATAGAATGCCTCCTCCCTCTGTCTGCCTTCCGGTGAAAAACCGAACACTAGTTCCGGCGGTGACCGCCTCCGGCGTCGCCTACCACGGACGGGCGGGGGCATGGCAGACGTGGCGAGCGACGTCGGGCTGGTGGGGGCTTATGAGGATATGGCGAGTTGGGTCACGGTGGCACTGGAGAATGCCGGGAAATAGTACTTATAGGGGGAAGGTAGCGCGACGGTCATCGGAATTCAATGCATAATGGCTTAGCGTGCCAGCTTGCCATGGAAAACTAGGGAAACTAAAATTATGACTGTGCCGTCCTGTCCTGTCTAGTTCACACGCCGGCATGGCGGTCAAACGAGTGCACTCGAATCATCTCCCTCCTTGTCAATAATGATTTCAAGGATTTAAAAAGCCCGCAACAATTAAAGCGTATCTTTTTTTGCATCAGTTAGCTGCCTTAATTATGGCCGGCTGCAGGAAGGCACTCAGAATCGCTCGCAGGCAGTACGCGAACTAGCATGCAACGAGTCGCAGCCGAGGGCGTGCATGCAGCCACTTAAATCGCTGGAATTAATTAGGCTTAAACTTCTGCATGCCGTTAATTATTTCCATGCCTTGGTCTTGCTGCTTTGCTCACGGGACTAATAAACCCGGATGAAGGGAGTACCTTGGTTGGTGAGAGGTTTTAATTAAGCCCTGCAAACCAGAAATGAGGTACTAGTACGTGCGTGATCCGCTATTTATTCGTGTAGGATTGAGTAGGTCGTTTCTTGAATTGAGCCCTGCAAACCGGAAAGGAGGTAGTACGTGCGTGATACGCTATTTATCCGTGTAGGATCGATAGTGTAGCTTGTCAGTTTCTTCAGAGGTAGGCATTTTTATCCGTGTAGGATCGATAGTGTAGCTTGTCAGTTTCTTCAGAGGTAGGCATTTTTATTCAAAAAACTGCCACTTCGCATTAAAACTGCCAGGTGCGCATTTGTAGGCTAGCTAGTGATCGATCAGTAACTTGTAAACACTGAGCGAACAGAAATAAGTAACTGTTAATGCATCTCAATGATTCACAGATCATATACAAATATGTAGCTCCAAAAGCAAAGATCAGCCAGTTCGGATCTTGCGTCGCAACTAAAACTAACTAGTACGATTCCCATACATAAGATCAACATGTTAATGCATCTCAATGATTCACAGATCATATACAAATATGTAGCTCCAAAAGCAAAGATCTAGAAAAAACATCTGTTCTTCCTACTAACATGGATGCTTCTCTTGGCCAACATTCAGTACAGACTGAAAGACAAATTTGTTTGTGAAGTCTACAATTCCTCTTGCAAACGTAAGTGGTTTCACCAACAGCTGGAACCATGAGAATGAACCACACATGATGGAGGAACATCCACTGCAATATGATTTGGTCTTCTCTCGATCACACCGCGAGACTATTTTCGGAATACAAACTTTAACTTAGGGAAAATGATGCCCATTGTATAATCAGACCAAAGCAATGAAGCACCAACTGTTGGCCAGTAAATAGTACAGTACTACTTTTCTGCAGTCCATGAAGTGACTATCCAATCTTTGTGTCTATTTTCAAATGGCACTGCATGCAGTGACTATACTATTCTCTTGTGCAGTTCAACCAAAATTGCGGACACTTTGTTTGTTTGCCAAATAGCAACGGGCAGACATCTCTGTCTGCACAAATATCAAGCAGCTAGTAAACATATACCACACCATGTTCGCAGTGATGGAAGAGGTGAAATCGATACAACCGAAATTGAGCATCCAATCATTGAATCCTGTCCTGCACCTCCAATGTAGGTCCACCCTGCCAATAAATTCACATGCAAACCACTAGTATTACTATCTAATGACAGTACAAAAAGAGTAGCAAGATAGTAGCAAACCATGTACCTTCGTAATGAACAGCTCATAGTGCCACCAACTGGATATAAAGGTTTGGAAAAAAACATGCTCCTAATGTTGAACCAGTTGGACTTTTTGTGCAGCTCCACTAAAATCGAGCATCCCTGTTTGCATAGATATTGAAAGTGTGATTACTATAAAAGTGGCACTAGTTGAAGCATAGACTCACAAATATAAGCATTCCAATTTCTTAATGGGAAAAGGTAGCAAGACTGTTTCTAACCACCTATTTGAAGGAATAAATAAAGCAACATCGGCTGATGTCAGGAAGGCATACATAGTTTTTTCTGAAAAACTGAGCCATTCCTGACCTTTCCTCTTCTTTTAAGCAAATTTTGTGCAGTTCTACTAAAATAAAATGCCATCACCGCCTTGACAATTTAGTTACACTGTACAAAAGGAAATGACTTAACATTACATCATGATGTCGGGTATGTAGTAGACAGGCATTAGAGACAAACATACAGACCTCCTCCGATAACATAATGAACATTAATTTTAACAAAGGTGTGACTAGCTTTACCGGGATAATTTGAGTGAACTCTACACCCTCTGTTCCTTAGTATAAGATGTTTTCGCGGTTCAATTTAAAGTACCCAAATGTCTAGTATTTAGAAAACAGGTAGTAGTTTTCTTGAGCACATATCTGGGAAAGCTTGCCACACTTTATTTATGTCCATACGCTAATGCAACACCATTCGAATACTACAAATATACACTAATCCAGTGGTTAGTGCAAAAGTAGTTTAGTTAGTTTATTACAGGGTACAGTACAATGGTTTTACTGAACATATTTCAATAAACTCTAGCACTGGAAGGTTTCTATAAGAATTAACAATACAAAATGTAAAGGTAACAAGTTTCAGCATTGGTATACTAGCTGTGCATGAGCATTAAACCAAATACAAAAGTCTGAAGGTAACTAGCATTATTAACTAATGACAGTATAAAAAAATTGCAAACCATGTACCTCCAAGGTAAATATCATGTCGAACTCGGGGGGACCTTAAAAATTTCTATCCCAATCTTGATAATCGATCAAACATAAAAACTTGATCGAAGAAATCAAGAGAACAGCCGGAGGAGGAAGTGCCCACTCTTGAACTTTCCTCTTCTCTTCATAATTGTTTATGCAGTTTAACCAAAATAAAATGACATCAGCGCCTTGGCATTTTGGTGACACTGTACGAAAAAATTAACTTATCTCATGAAAGTGAGGTATGTAATCTGTAAGCATTAACAGTGCAAAAATCTGAAGGTAGTAACAAGTTTCATCGTTGGTATACTGGCTGTGCAACAACATTATAATGCCTTAACTGAAAAATCTTTAATACATCCACAATCAATAGCTAACCCTGAAATAATCTAGTGACATTCAATGGCATTGCTTAAATTTATCGGTGGCATTAGACTGAGAGCCGCACTAGTTAAATGTGGCTTCACTTTAGCAGTAGCATTGCTTGACTTGACTGCTGGCGTTATACTAACAGAAAAAAAAGTGGCAATAAGAGCATGGGAGGCCCATTCGGACAGTGGGAGCACCAATACGATGTACCTCCACGGACGCATAGTGGTGAGGGAGGTATGGTTGCCCAGAGCAACAAATATCCAGGCAGCATATGTCGATTACGTCCCATTTTTGTTCTCTTTAGCCACCTTTTTCCTATGTGAGGACCACAAACCGATCGACCTAGTCATTCTCTATTGCGTTGTCATGCCTTTCTACCCTTCTTCAACCAAGAGACGCGATACTCGTTCCTTAGCTACTGATTTTTCCCCTTTTCAACCTAGATGCGGGTTCGATGCCTACTCTCTTGGATAGTACGGTCTCCCTTCCTTTCCTTATTCAACCCAGACATGCATTAGTCTGCATGAAGTAGGGTTTCCTTTAATAGTGGAAATTATGGTTTTCGTCTGCATGGCCAGCAGAGCAGAGGATATCAAATTGGGAAGATGGTGGAGTGGAAAAAGATCCACATGCAACGACGTGCCAGATGGGGCAATAGAACAAGGGTATGGTTCGAAAAGAGGTAGCATACCTGAGGGTCGGCGGGAAGTGGCTTCGCTGGTGGTCGTCGTCCTCCACACACACTACTGGAGCGATCCCGCGCGGGCTCTAGGTCTGAGAGGACGGCCTTGTCGTCAGTGCGTGACTTCGCTCGCCGCCGATGAGTGCGTCAATGCTGCATGTCCTTTTCTTCCCCGGCGGATCTGTGACCACTGGTGAGGAGGGAGAGAGGGGCCGTCTTTTTTAGATCTGGAGAGAGGGTGGCAGTGTGATAAGCAAGTGGGAAGCCCTTGGCAAGAAAGCGCTGAAGCTCCAGCCTATATATCTTCTTTATACTACTATTACTGGAGGTGGAGTAGTGGTAGAGTAGTTTATATTTTCTCTATGTATAGTACCAGTTAGTCGTGCTTCAAAACTGAACGGCGCGCCATTAAAAAAATAAAGGCCAATATCTAATACGGCACCTCGGGCCAACGCGGCCAGATCACATTTTTCACGAGAAATTACACACCATGTCTCGTTGACATGTGGTCCCGTTCCACATATTAGTGAGACGACGACGAGTAGTAGGATTTTTCCGAACCGACGTGTAGGCCGGGGAGCCCCTTCGTGAACCATGGCAAACTGGCAACTGTCCACCGACTCTCCGCCTTTCCCTCTCGATTTGGAACTGCTGTCGCACGCTCTTCCTCTCCCTCCTCCATTTTCCTTCAGCCCTTCACCCTTTCTTCTGCCATTGTTCGTTCATCTTCTCCATGGAGGGAACAGGACGGAAACGACCCCGTTATTCTTGCCCCGATCTGAAAGATGACGTGGTGGAGGAACTGATTGATCGGTGCGATGTCATCACCTCAGCTAGCATGGCAGGTTCGTTCAAGCCCATTCTCGACTCAACTAATAACATCATTACAAGGAACCCAAGAGTCAAGGAGTGGTTTGATCTCCCCTATCTTCTTCGTCGTGACCCTGATGACTGGAGCTGTCACGGCGTAGGCCTCACCCTGTGCAAGTTGATGCCGCTTGATAATGATACGTATGATGTTAATGTTGGGAATATGCCCTAGAGGGAATAATAAATGATTTATTATTATATTTCCATGTTCATGATAATCATTTACTATCCATGCTATAATTGTATTGATAGGAAACTCAGATACATGTGTGGGTACATAGACAACACCATCTCCCTAGTAAGCCTCTAGTTGACTAGCTCGTTGATCAATAGATGGTTACGGTTTCCTGATCATGGACATTGGATGTCATTGATAATGGGATCACATCATTAGGAGAATGATGTGATGGACAAGACCCAATCCTAGTATCATTTCCTTAGACCATGAGATCGTGTAGTTCGTATGCTAAAGCTTTTCTAATGTCAAGTATCATTTCCTTAGACCATGAGATTGTGCAACTCCCGGATACCGTAGGAATGCTTTGAGTGTACCAAACATCACAACGTAACTGGGTGGCTATAAAGGTGCACTACGGGTATCTCCGAAAGTGTCTGTTGGGTTGGCACGAATCAAGACTGGGATTTGTCACTCCGTGTAATGGAGAGGTATCTCTGGGCCCACTCGGTAGGACATCATCATAATGTGCACAATGTGACCAAGGGGTTGATCACGGGATGATGTGTTACGGAACGAGTAAAGAGACTTGCCGGTAACGAGATTGAACAAGGTATCTGGATACCGACGATCGAATCTCGGGCAAGTATAATACCGCTAGACAAAGGGAATTGTATACGGGATTGATTGAGTCATTGACATCATGGTTCATCTGATGAGATCATTGTGGAACATGTGGGAGCCAACATGGGTATCCAGATCCCGCTGTTGGTTATTGGCCGGAGAGTTGTCTCGGTCATGTCTGCATGGTACCCGAACCTGTAGGGTCTACACACTTAAGGTTCAATGACGCTAGGGTTATCAGGAATAGATATACGTGGTTACTGAATGTTTTTCGGAGTCCTGGATGAGATCCCGGATGTCACGAGGAGTTCCAGAATGGTCCCGAGGTAAAGATTTATATATGAGATGTCCTGTTTTGGTCACCAGAAAAGTTTTGGGTGTTATCGGTAATGTACCGGGACCACCGGGAGGGTCCCGGGGGTCCACCAAGTGGGGCCACCTGCCCTAGAGGGCTGCATGGGCCAAGTGTGGGGAGGGGACCAGCCCCAGGTGGGATGGTGCGCCCCCCACCAGGGCCCAAGGCTCCTAGGGTTTGGGGTGGGGGCGCCTCCACCTTACTTGTGGGGCAAGTTTCCCCCCTCTCCCCCCTTGGCCGCACCCTAGATGGGATCTAGGGCTGTCGCACCCCTTGGGGTGGAACCCTAAAGGGGGGCACACCCCCTCCCTCTCCCCTATATATACTTGAGGTATTTGGGGCTGCAAACACATGAGTTTCCACCTCTCCCTGACGCAACCCTACCTCTCTTTCTCCTCATCTCTCGCGGTGCTTGGCGAAACCCTGCTGGAATACCACGCTCCTCCATCACCACCACGCCATTGTGCTGCTGCCGGACAGAGTCTTCCCCAACCTCTCCCTCTCTCCTTGCTGGATCAAGGCATGGGAGACGTCACCGGGCTGTACGTGTGTTGAACGCGGAGGTGCCGTCCGTTCGGCACTAGGATCTCTGGTGATTTGGATCACGACGAGTACGACTCCTTCAACCCCGTTCTCTTGAATGCTTCCGCTTAGCGATCTACAAGGGTATGTTGATGAACTCTCCTCTCTCTCGTTGCTAGTCTCTCCATAGATAGATCTTGGTGACTCGTACGAAATTTTGAATTTCTGCTACGTTCCCCAACAGTGGTATCAGAGCCAGGTTTATTGCGTAGATTCTTTGCACGAGTAGAACACAAAGTAGTTGTGGGCATTGATTTTGTTCAATATGCTTACCGTTACTAGTCCAATCTTGTTTCGACGGTATTGTGGGATGAAGCGGCCCGGACCAACCTTACACGTACACTTACGTGAGACAGATTCCACCGACTGACATGCACTTGTTGCATAAGGTGGCTAGCGGGTGCCAGTCTCTCCCACTTTACTCGGATCGGATTCGATGAAAAGCGTCCTTATGAAGGGTAAATAGCAATTGGCATATCACATTGTGGTTTTTGCGTAGGTAAGAAACGTTCTTGCTAGAAACCCATAGCAGCCACGTAAAACATGCAAACAATAATTAGAGGATGTCTAACTTGTTTTTGCAGGGTATGCTATGTGATGTGATATGGCCAAAAAGAATGTGATGAATGATATGTGATGTATGAGATTGATCATGTTCTTGTAATAGGAATCACGAGTTGCATGTCGATAAGTATGACAACCGGCAGGAGCCATAGGAGGTGTCTTAATTTATTGTATGACCTGCGTGTCATTGAACAACGCCATGTAATTACTTTACTTTATTGCTAAACTGTTAGCCATAGTAGTAGAAGTAATAGATGGTGAGACAACTTCATGGAGACACGATGATGGAGATCATGATAATGGAGATCATGGTGTCATGCCGGTGACGATGATGATCATGGAGCCCCGAAGATGGAGATCAAAAGGAGCAAAAAGATATTGGCCATATCATGCCACTTTTTGATTGCATGTGATGTTTATCATGTTTATGCATCTTATTTGCTTAGAACGACGATAGTAAATAAGATGATCCCTCATAATAATTTCAAGAAAGTGTTCCCCCTAACTGTGCATCGTTGCGAAAGTTCGTCGTTTTGAAGCACCACGTGATGATCGGGTGTGATAGATTCTAACGTTCACATACAATGGGTGTAAGCCAGATTTACACACGCGAAACAGTAAGGTTAACTTGACGAGCCTAGCATGTACAGACATGGCCTTGAAACACAAGAGACCGAAAGGTCGAGCATGAGTCGTATGGTAGATACGATCAACATGAAGATGTTCACCGATGATGATTAGTCTGTCTCACATGATGATCGGACACGACCTAGTAGACTCGGATCATGTAATCACTTAGATGACTAGAGGGATGTTTATCTAAGTGGGAGTTCATTAGGTGAACTTAATTATCTGAACATAGTCAAAAGGTCTTTGCAAATTATGTCGTGAGCTCGCGCTTTAGTTCTACTATTTTAGATATGTTCCTAGAGAAAATTTAGTTGAAAGTTGTTAGTAGCGATTATGCGGACAGTGGAAGGCTTATGTCCTTAATGCACCGCTTGGTGTGCTGGACCTCGAACATGGTATGTGGATGTTGCGAACATCTGACATACACGTTTTGATGACTACATGATAGTTTGGTAATGTTAAATGGTTTAGAATTGAGGCACCGAAGACATTTTTGAAATGTCGCAGTACATATGAGATGTTTCAAGAGCTGAAATTGGGATTTCATGCTCATGCCCATGTCAAGAGGTATGAGACCTCTGACGAGTTTTCTAGCCTACAAACTAAGGGAGAAGATCTCAATCATTGATCTTGTACTCAGATTGTCTGGGTACAACAATCACTTGAATCGAGTGGGAGTTAATCTTCCAGATGAGATAGTGATGTTTTTCCAAAGACATTGCCACCAAGCTACTAGAGCTTCGTGATGAACTATAACATAACAGGGATAGATATGATGATCCTTGAGCTATTCGCCATGTTCGACACCGCGAATGTAGAAATCAAGAAGGAACATCAATTGTTGATGGTTAGTGAAACCACTAGTTTCAAGAAGGGCAAGGGCAAGAAGGGATACTTCATGAAACGGAAAATCAACTGCTGCTCTAGTGAAGAAACCCAAGGTTGAACCCAAACCCGAGACTAAGTGCTTCTGGACCAGCCACTGGAGCAGAATTACCCTAGATACTTGGTAGATGAGAAGGATGGTAAGGTCGATAGAAGTATATTGGATATACATTATGTTAATGTGTACTTCACTAGTACTCCTAGTAGCACCAGGGTATTAGATACCGGTTCAGTTGCTAAGTGTTAGTAACTCGAAATAAAAGCTACGGAATAAACAGAAACTAGTTAAAGGTGAGCTCACGATATGTGTTGGAAGTGTTTCCAAGGTTGATGTGATAAAGCATCGCACGCTCCCTCTACCATCAAGACTTGGTGTTTGCGTTGAGCATAGACATGATTGGATTATGTCTATCGCAATATGGTTATTCATTTAAGGAGAATAATGGTTACTCTGTTTATTTGAATAATACCTTCAATGGTCTTGCACCTAAAACGAATGGTTTGTTGAATCTCGATCGTAGTGATACACATGTTCATGCCAAAAGATATAAGATAGTAATGATAGTGCCACCTACTTGTGGCACTGCCACGTAAGTCATATTGGTATAAAACGCATGAAGAAGCTCCATGTTGATGGATCTTCGGACTCACTCGTTTTTGAAGAGTTTGAGACTTGCAAACCATGTCTATTGGTGTATATGCATGAAGAAACTCCATGCAAATGGACCGTTTGGACTCACTTGATTTCGAATCACTTGAGACATGCAAATCATACCACATGAGCAAGATGTCTGAAAGCCTCGTTTTCAATAAAATGGAACAAGAAAGCAACTTGTTGGAAGTAATACATTTTGATCTGTGCAGTCCAATGAGTGTTGAGGCACGCAGTGGATATCATTATGTTCTTACTTCACGGATGATTTGAGTAGATACTGTGTATATTTACTTGATGGAACACAAGTCTGAATTATTTAATGGTTCAAGTAATTTCAGAGTGAAGTTGAAGATCATCGTGACAAGAGGATAAAATGTCTATGATATGATCATAGAGATGAGTATCTGAGTTACGAGCTTTGGCACACAATTAAGACATTGTGGAAATTGTTTCACAATTAATACCGCCTGGAACACCATAGTGTGATGGTGTGTCCGAACATCATAGTTGCACCCTATTGGATATGGTGCGTACCATGATTTCTCTTATCGAATTAACACTATCGTTCATGGGTTAAGCATTAGAGACAACCGCACTCACTTTAATAGGGCACCACGTAATTCCGTTGAGATGACACCATTTGAACTATGGTTTGGAGAAACCTAAGTTGTCATTTCTTAAAAGTTTGGGGCTGCGACGCTTATGTGAAAAACTTTCAAGTTGATAAGCTCGAACCCAAAGCGGATAAAATGCATCTTCATAGGACACCCAAAACAGTTGGGTATACCTCCTAATTTAGATCTGAAAGCAATAGGGATTGTTTCTTGAATCGGGTCCTTTCTCAAGGAAAAGTTTGTCTCAATAATTGAGTGGGAGGATGGTGGAGACTTGATGAGGTTATTGAACCATCACTTCAACTGGTGTGTAGCAGGGCACAGGAAGTTGTTCCTGTAGCACCTACACCAATTGAAGTAGAAGCTTATTATAGTGATCATGAAACTTCGGATCAAGTCACTACCAAAACTCGTAGGTCAACAAAGATATGTATTACTCCATAGTGGTACGTAATCCTGTCTTGGAGGTCATGTTGTTAGACAACAATGAACCTATGAGCTATGGAGAAGCAATGGTGGGCCCGGATTCCGACAAGTGGCGAGAGGCCATAAAATCCGAGAGAGGATCCATGTATGAATACAAAGTGTAGACTTTGGAAGAACTACTTGATGGTCATAAGGTTGTTGAGTACAGATGGTTTTTAAAAGGAAGATGGACAATGATGGTAAGCATCACCATTAAGAAAGCTTGACTTGTTGTTAAGATGATTTCCGACAAGTTCAAGGAGTTGGCTACGGTGAGGCTTTCTCACTCGTAGCGATGCTAAGAGTCTGTTGGAATTGGATTAGCAGTTACTGCATTATTTATGAAATCTTGCAGATAGGATTGCTTCCTCGACAATTTTCTTGAGGAAAGGTTGTATGTGATACAACCAGAAGGTTTTGACAAATCCTAAAATACGCTAACAAGTATGCAAAGCTCCAGCAATCCTTCTAAGGACTGGGGTAAGCATCTCGGAGTTGGAATGTACGCTTTGATGAGATGATCAAATATTTTGGGTTTATACAAAGTTTATGAGAAACTTGTATCCAAAAAGTGAGTGGGAGCACTATAGAATTTCTGATAAGTATATGTGAATGACATATTGTTGATCCAAAATGATGTAGAATTTCTGGAAAGCATATAGGGTTATTTGAAAAGTGTTTTTCAATAGAAAACCTGAATTAAGCTGCTTGAACATTGAGCATCAGGATCTATGAGGATAGATCAAAAACGCTAAATGGTACTTTCAAATGAGCACATAGCTTGACATGATCTTGAAGGTGTTCAAGATGGATCAGTCAAAGAAGGACTTCTTGCCTGAGTTGTAAGGTATGAAGTTAAGACTTAAAGCTCGACCACGGCAGAAAAGAGAGAAAGGACGAAGGTCGTCCCCTATGCTTTAGACGTAGGCTCTACAGTATGCTATGCTGTGTACCGCACCGGAACTGTGCCTTGCCATGAGTCTGGCAAGAGGGTACAAAAGTGATCCAGGAGTGGATCACTAGATAGTGGTCAAAATTATCCTTAGAGGAATAAGGAAATGTTTCTCGATTATGGAGGTGATAAAGAGTTCGGCGTAAAGGGTTACGTTGATGCAAGATTTAACACCTATCCGAATGACTCTGAATAGCAAACCGGATACGTATAGTGGATCGACCATTTGGAATAGCTCCAAGTGGAGTGTGGAAGCAGCATTTACAATATGACCTAGAGATTTGCGAAATACATACGGATCTGAATGTTGCAGACCCGTTGACTAAAACCTCTCTCACAAGCAAAACATGATCAAACCCCAGAACTCATTGAGTCTTAATCACATGGTGATGTGAACTAGTTTAGTGACACTAGTAAACTCTTTGGATGTTGGTCACATGGCGATGTGACCTGTCAGTGTTAATCACATGGCGATGTGAACTAGATTATTGACTCTAGTGCAAGTGGGAGACTGTTGGAAATATGCCCTAGAGGCAATAATAAATGAGTTATTATTATATTTCCTTGTTCATGATAATCGTTTATCATCCATGCTATAATTGTATTGATAGGAAACTCATATACATGTGTGGGTACATAGACAACACCATGTCCCTAGTAAGCCTCTAGTTGACTAGCTCATTGATCAATAGATGGTTATGGTTTCCTGACCATGGACATTGGATGTCGTTGATAACGGGATCACATCATTATGAGAATGATGTGATGGACAAGACCCAACCCTATGCCTACCATAAAGATCGTGTAGTTCGTATGCTAAAGCTTTTCTAATGTCAAGTATCATTTCCTCATACCATGAGATTGTGCAACTCCCGGATACCATAGGAATGCTTTGGGTGTACCAAATGTCACAACGTAACTGGGTGGCTATAAAGGTGCACTACGGGTATCTCCGAAAGTGTCTGTTGGGTTGGCACGAATCGAGACTGGGATTTGTCACTCTGTGTAACGGAGAGGTACCTCTGGGCCCACTCGGTAGGACATCATCATAATGTGCACAATGTGACCAAGGGGTTGATCACGGGATGATGTGTTACGGAACGAGTAAAGAGACTTGCCAGTAACGAGATCTAACAAGGTATCGGGATACCGACGATCGAATCTCGGGCAAGTATAATACCGCTAGACAAAGGGAATTATATACGGGATTGATTGAGTCCTTGACATCATGGTTCATCTGATGAGATCATCGTGGAACATGTGGGAGCCAACATGGGTATCCAGATCCCGCTGTTGGTTATTGGCCGGAGAGTTGTCTCGGTCATGTCTGCATGGTTCCCGAACCCGTAGGGTCTACACACTTAAGGTTCGATGACACTAGGTTTATAGGGAATAGATATACGTGGTCACCGAATGTTGTTTGGAGTCCCAGATGAGATCCTAGACATCACGAGGAGTTTTGGAATGGTCCGGAGGTAAAGATTTATATATGGGAAGTCCTGTTTTGGTCACCGGAAAAGTTTCGGGTGTTATCGGTAATGTACCGGGACCACTGGGAGGGTCTCGGGGGTCCACCAAGTGGGGCCACCGGCCCCAAAGGGCTGCATGGGCCAAGTGTGGGAGGGGACCAGCCCCAGTTGGGCTAGTGCGCCCCCGCCACCAGGGCCCAAGGTGCCTAGGGTTTGGGGAGGGGGCTCCTCCACCTTACTTGGGGGGCAAGTTTCTCCCTTCTCCCCCTTGGCCGCATCCTAGATGGGATCTAGGGCTGCCGCACCCCTTGGGGTGGAACCCTAAAGGGGGGATCACCCCCCTCCCTCTCCCCTATATATACTTGAGGTATTTGGGGCTGCAAACACATGAGTTTCCACCTCTCCCTGGCGCAGCCCTACCTCTCTTTCTCCTCATTTCTCGCTGTGCTTGGCGAAGCCCTGCTGGAATACCACGCTCCTCCATCACCACCATGCCGTTGTGCTACTGCTGGACGGAGTGTTCCCCAACCTCTCCCTCTCTCCTTGCTGGATCAAGGGATGGGAGACGTCACCGGGCTGTACGTGTGTTGAACGCGGAGGTGCCGTCCGTTCGGCACTAGGATCTCCGGCGATTTGGATCACGACGAGTACGACTCCTTCAACCCCGTTCTCTTGAATGCTTCCGCTTAGCGATCTACAAGGGTATGTAGATGAACTCTCGTCTCTCTCGTTGCTAGTCTCTCCATAGATAGATTTTGGTGACTCGTAGGAAATTTTGAATTTCTGCTACGTTCCCCAATAGTTAAGATGCCATCGCTTGAGGGCAAGGCTTGGGCAGGCGCAAATGGAGATTGGGTTGTTTACATTGGGTCCAACTGCGAGTGGGAACTTGTGAATGTGTACACTCGTGACCGGGTTCCACTTCCAAAAATCTCAGCAGACTGCCCAGAGGTTGAGCACACCGGTATTGTACGCACATTCAAATACAATCATGGTGACTGTCTTCTACGGAAGATAGCAATTTCTCGAGTCCCCAACCACTCTTGGAATTACAACAACTATGAAGTTGTTGCTATCTTCGACAAGCTTGTTGCCGTCGTCAGTGGTTTGACTGGATGGATATTGCTCAAAAATCAGTTTTTGTACACGGATGAGTACTGTGATGCAATCCAATACGAGGGCCTTGTGTTTGCTGCCACCACTCGTGGCACTGTTTTTGCATGGCATCCTCGTTGTTTCGATACGTTTGTCTTCCACTGTAATTATAATTGTTTCGTCCACATGCATGCGGGTAGCAAGGCTGGTCATAGTGGGGAGTAACTTAGACTAGTAACATGCATATGTTACTACTCCCTCCGTCTAGGTGAGTAAGTCATCTTAGGTTGTGCACCATGACCAAGGAGGAGGGGAAAATGAGAGAACTTAATATTCATTTGCTAATTAATAACATTGCATGCAATGAACTAACCACTGCATGTCGTGTTTGGTAGTCTCAAGTCATTAAAAGCATGCACACCCCACATCTCTTATTGGTTGATATGTCAAGAAACAAGAAACGATGTAGAATTTAATGCACCGCGCCTAAGTGTTTTGGGATTATTTGGTTTTTGTAAGATGACTTACACACCTAGACGGAGGGAGTAGTTTATGTTACTACCTCTATAGTGCATAGTATCTTAGATTAGTATCATAGGTGGTCTCATTTATTGCCATGCATGACACATAGTAGCATCATATTTATTATGTTATGGTATCTACCTATGTTACTATAACCATCTCTATCTTCCTTAATTGCCTGTCACATAAGCATGTTTGCGAGTCCCAAGTGCATGATACTACTTATGTTACCCCCACTATGGCCAGCCTTACTAATTAACCTTCTTCTTGTGTTTCCAAGGTCCTGTGAACATTCCACCACCTGTACTTGAAGATTTTTATAACCAAGGGGGAGATGATGATGGTGATGATGATCACGAGCATGAGGACGAGCAGCGCCCATATACTATTTGGTGCCTGGCAACTAATTCCGATGTATCACCTCTTCTCATGTGTATACATCCCATTGATGATGTTACTGCTAAGGAAGCAAATGTAGTCTCCCATGGTCGCACTCTCCGGACCTATTCCAACACCCGTTGCATGGTATTTGGGATGGATACTAGTGTGCTAGCGCCAACTCCATCTCCCTGGTACAGAATTGATAGTCTTGGAGAAAACTCGCTCTTCCTTGGACAAAACTATCCAATGATGGTGAAAGGCGATCCAACTGCTGTTGACACAACGTTACTACCATTTATGAGAAGCAACTGTGTCTATACCTCGGACATTTGGGTGGTTCCCTACCCTGGTACTGATATAGTAGGCCGCTTCAGCCTCGATGATCAGTCCTGCGTTGGTCTCCAGATCGACAATGGATGACCTGTCCCAGAGAATCACTTGTGGTTCAAAGCAAGCGTTTCCAACACCGAGGAATGGTTGAGTTGAAGTTCATTTCATTGCTTGTTATTTGTTGTGTGGTGAAAACTTTAGTATTTATAATGTATCCTCATTGTCGATGTGGGTTGATGACCTGTTGTATGTAATAAAATGATATGCCTGTAATAAACTTACTAAATTTATGAATGGCTTTCGAGTTGCTTCTATGAGTGAGTGGTGCGACGAGGCAAAAAAAATATTTTCCGAATACATAATTGTACGTGCATTGCAACAGGTTATCGGATGGGGCCAATCAACAATAGTAGTACACTATTTTTACTAGCTTCACATGCTTTGCGCGTCGTGTGGGTGTTTTTACTGTAGCCATACTGTACTACGTAACCAGCACCTCGAAACCTTGATACTAGTAGCACTATATAGAACTAACTAGTAGGAGTAGTAGGGTGGCATGGGCCAGAACAAGCATTCACGTCCAGGAGTACGACACACGCCACCAGCACGACTTCCATCTAACATCATATTTCTTGGAGTCTGTGCTAGAGCAATCTCTTCAACCTCATCGTTTCTCTAAGTCAGCCATCACGCGGCGGGCGAGGTGGGGGTTTGCCGATAGTCGGTTTCCTTAACTGCGGTCCCACTTGTAAGGCCAACTGCAACGCACGACACCAAACGGACCTCCATTTTGCACGAACTCCAATGATAATTTTGACTAGAAAAGCAAGACCAAAGGAAACAAGAACCACAAGAACACATTTTACTACTCCTGTAAGTTCGATTAGTGCCTTCCCGATGCATTCATTGTTGATCTACGGAGGCTCGATCTTGCGTGCTTCTTTCTTCTTTGAGTGTAAAGAAGTAGACGTTGCTTCCTCGCATCTAGTCTCATGTCTAGCCTCTATTCTAGTACTCCCTCCGGTCCGTTTTTCTCTGCGTCTAAGCAGCAACACGCATACCAAGTAGGAGTATCAACAAGAGCACTAATCTCATCTATAGCCTCTGTGCTAGCTAAAGTGATAGAACATCTACTAAATTGCGCTCTATCAATATATGGATGTACTCTTATTCCCAATACAAAAACTTGCATCCATTCTACTCCCTCAGTTGCACAATAGATGCCTTCTATTTGTCAAAATATATATGTATCTAGACATGTTTTAGTATATAGGCACATCCATTTTTGGACAAACGGAAGTCAAGTATTTTGGAACGGAGGGAGTACACAATACATTTTTTAAGTTAGCACAACTAGTCTAATCCGAGAGCACAACCGAAAATTTGGTCGGGTTCTTCCTCCTTTTGCCGACACGTGGGACATCCAGCATCCAGATCATGTCATGAAAGAAAATAGAGTGGTAGTTGATAAGTTGAAGCCACGAGATGTGCATCTTGGGTTAAACTATAAATAGAATCTTACTACTCTTGAGTAACTCCAAAAGCGGCCACCGAAGATCTTTCTTGGATTTGTTTTTCATCACCAGCACGTCGAGGTGAAAGTTGTGCAGGTTCAATGGGCCCGCTTTCATTTTCACTGGCATGTGGGATCGCATGTGAGCAAATAGACGATGGGCTCCGCGCGTCCGCTTGTTGGCTGAGAAGAGAGATAGAGGAGTGCTGAGCACGGACTGCAGGAAATTTGTTCTACGTACTGTACCTCGATATAGGCTCGATATAGTGGGGTGGCATGGGCCATAACTAGCACTCGCATCTAGCACTACGGCACACGCCACCCACACGAGTCCCATCCGACACCAATTTTCTTGGAGTCCATGCTACAGCCATCTCTTCTCCCTCCTGTTTGATCAGCCATCGCGCGGTGGGCGAGGTGGGGGTTTGCCGATAGTCGGTTTGCTCAACTACGGTCCCAGTTGTAAGTGAAAATGCAACACCGCATGCATTCCCGCTTGAGTGGCGTGCCGGACCAACCGTGTGGGGGTGCAACGTGAACACAGTAGGCTTTTCCTTTTGAACTCGTAACTTGTAAAATTTGGTTTTGCTCCATGGTGCGATCGATAGATAGAAAATAATGAGAAGTTTGGTTCTGGCGCCGTTCATGCATGGAGTACGTACGAAAATTATGAAGTTGATGTGAAAGGTAAGATAATTACTGTAGTATCATATACTACTACATGGATTTGACGGAAAGATAAAAATACATACGGATCCATCAACGACATCCTCACGCCCTAGTGCGCCGGGTCACCAACCAATTTGTAAGGAGCAGCGGCGTTGGCGCAGAGCTCAACGTGCTTCTGAACAGTGCGTCCAAGGTTGCCCTGCAGTCCAAGAAGGCCAGCGTCCTATCGTCCTCCTCTTGCATGCGCGTAGACGTGGGTGATTATGTCCATGGTGTCTTGCTGCGCCAGGCACTGCGCGGCGAGCGCGACCTCAAGGTGGACATTCTCTGGCGCGACGGCGGGGAGTCGCAGGGCCACTAGTGCGTCGAAGAGGTTGTCACCATAGTGGTTGTTGAGGGTGGCGGGCATCAAAGATCCTGGGTGCGTCGGCTGAAGGCTTACGTCAAAGTCATCTGTGAGCTTCTTGACGATGATGAACTTGTCGAGGAAACCGACGAGGACCTCGTCGAACAAGGAGACGAAGTTGTCGTCCAAGCGGCCCCTCGCCCTGCCGGCCTCAAGCAATACTACCTGGAGACGTTCCTTGTTGCCGGGTCGTAGGCCAGCATCGTGGACCATCTGGCATAGCCGGCTGATGCTCGCGCTCATCGCCTCCATGGGTCTAGCTTAGCTTCTACTAGTCAACTGATCTTGCGATTCGAGTGATCACTCTTGCCCTTGGTTAGCATGCGTAGGCGCGTAGGATTTCGTACTACTCCTCGGCCCTCTACTGCACCTGCCTTTGGCTATATGATAGGTGGGCCAGCCACCCCCTGGGCCCACGTGTCATTCACCCAAAGGCAGTTGCCGTAAGTCAATGAAGTTGCGCCCCCCTCCATGCCGGTACAGTATAGTCATCTCACCAGACGTCTAGTTGGGGCCAAACGAGAGAAGTTTGATGTTTACTGGTTTATTAGTCCCCTTTGCATTTTGCGCCAAGTTTTGACCTTTGATTTAACTAATAAAATGTTAATGCATGTAAACAAAAATGTTGTGTAAGTCACATTACGAAAACCAAATAATCCCAAAACACTTAGGCATGGTGCATTAACTCCCTCCTTGTTTCTTATTTCGTGACATATCAACCAATGAGAGATGTGGGTTGTGCATGCTTTCAATGACTTAAGACTACCAAACATGACATGTAGTGTTTAGTTCATTGCATCATTGCATGTAATCCTATTAAGACTCTAGTTACCAAGAAAACATTATGTTCTCTCGCTGATATGAATAAAACACCATGTATTTATTTACAGAGGGAGTAGTACATTTTTTGTGACATGCATTACTAGATATTGCTAGTCAAATACTAAAATCCTGATGGACGTGGTAGTACTCCTAAATCCAGACGGTGGTGCTACTAGTTCTAGTAGTAGTACTACCCATGTAGTACTCCTAGGAGTACTAGCACTGTACTACCCGTTGGTCAAATTATTACGTGCTGCTCCTCACAATGAAGTGACAAGACCCTGCGCCGGAGATGACACCTGAGTATAGGCGCCGTGTTCGGCATACCATAGTCAGCCTCACCATCTGCAGTCACTATCATCATGGCTGTAGAGTTAGCCTGCTTAGAACTAGCCATGTTCGACATAATTTCCCGTGCGTAGATGCCCGTGCATTGCACGGAACACCAAGATTGGGGGTGGACTGCTCTGGCAGCGGCCATCGCGGCAGATTTTTCCACGGCCTTCTAGATGTGGTGGGGAGGAGATAAGGCTGATTGTGAGAGACAAGGAGTTGTTTGTAAATAGGGAACAAGCGCGGGCATCTTTTTGCAAAAATGGAGAAGCTTGGTTTGTATGCGTCAGATCTAGATCCGACGGCTACTGGTGAAAGATGGGAGGCACAACATCATCACCAACTCATGACATGTTTGATTCACAGGATTTTGAAAACGCAGGAATAGGACACGGCAATATTACAAGTTTCAAACTGATATTACAAATGTTAGGAGTAATGATGCACCTAGGAAGAGGGAATAACTAGGAAGTTCACGTAAGAACTTTCGTTACTTTAGGTGGATGCAACATTATCGTACAAACTAAAATCCACCGCCCTAACAAGTCACTAATGGGCAAATAATTTTTCGAGTCTTTGGCCACTTTATGTTTCAAAAACAAATTCAGCTTCTGCAGAGACTTTGTCATTTAGGCTTAGACGCTTGCGGTGATCAGCACGCCATTCATTGTTGCGCCAGAGAACGCCAAACCTCATTACCTTGAGCACACTTGCCTCCAGAACAAAGAACCTGGCCAATTTAATCTCTGATGTGCTACCTCGGTAGTCAATCAAATCAATTTTTGTAAGATGGAGATCAAGTCATTCGATGAGATTGTTATAGTGCAGCACATTTTTCACTTTCGGGTCTTTTTTTATCTGCAAAAGAAGAGAACTTATTAGAGCAGCTGGCTGCATAAGATTGCCGTCTCATCAAGAGGTACCAATATCATTCGCTCATACGATAGGGTTAGCTGGCTAGTGATATTTTTTCACTCTCACTCTCTCTCTCCCTCTCTCTCTCTCTCTGTTTCTGTTTCCTCTCATTTAACTAGGAGCACGTGAAGAGCTTGGGCATTTGTTGCCTTCCACTATGTGGCCGATGCCATATTTCGCAAAAGTATGCCACATAATACGCATCGATGTCAAATCAAAAGATTTAGGCACCGCTCTCGTGATGTGAGAGAGTTGGCACCGCTGTGCACACAGATCCACATGTATAAACAAATCAACCAAACCAACTACACCAGCCTCTCACTCTCCCAAACAAGTGTTTTTATTGCCTCAGTCCTCTCTCTCTCCCACGAAGTGTTTTTTCATTGCGTGAGTTAATTTGGCACTAGAGCAAAGTAGGTGCTCCAGATTGGGGCACCAGGTGAGCAATGGAGGGGCATCAATGCCAAATGCATCACAAGTGAATTTGGCACATGTTTTGGCCTACATAGCCCACTTTTGTACTCCCTCCGTCCCAAAATTCTTGTCTTAAATTTGTCTAAATACGGATGTGTCTAGTTACATTTTAGTGTTAGATACATCCGTATCTAAACAAAATGTAACACAAGAATTTTGGGACGGAGGGAATACAACCTCGTATTTAGTATAAAATTTTGACCATAGATTTACCTAAGAAAATGCCAATGCATGTCACTAAAAATTACACCATTTGAAATTATGTTCAAATACGAATCCAACTATATAGTTCTTAGTGACATGCATTAACATTTTGTCAGTTAAATCTATGGTCAAATTTTGATACTACAAAATTGGAAGAGTAAACCAGGACGAAGGTAGTACTTGCCCTTAGGGTAACCATAGAGTTGCTGGAGTAGTCTAAGTTACTTTCCACTATGACTAGCCTAGGCTACTATAGTAGTACATCATAAAAATGATGCAGGTGATCACGTGAGAAAAAAATACTAAAAACATTTCTTTCGATGCAGTGCGTAGATGTAGTTTTGAACACTACACTTGTCATTGTAATTTGGGAAAATTACGAAAAAATTGAGGTACATTGTGATTACCGTTTCCTAATAGGAAAGAAGTTTCACCTTGATGAGTAGCTTCTCCATGCATGGAAATCATGTAAGGAATCCAACAACTTGATCCAGATTGGGGCGATAGATTTTAGTGCTAAGATCTTCACTGTGCGCATGGACTGGGTCAAGCTTGTGGGAATCATTTTCTGGAAGACGGTCGTAAATACATCAAGAAGAAATTTAAAATTTTGAATTTCAAGAAGACGAAGAAGAAGATGAGTGTTGTACCTGAACAATTATGGATCCAATAAAGAGTTCGGAGAATTTGGCAGACGAGTACACCAACGCTGTCAATTTCGGCGCGTCAACGACCCTGATTTTTGTTGGACCTTCTAGATTCGATACAAGCAATCTCTCAAGGAAAGGCGCATTCGCAGTGACCATAACATGGAATAGCTAGAGTGATCTCTTCCCAATTGATGTCTTGTTGCGGCGCCAGCAAGACACATAAATCCATTGGAGATTCGTCGAGGCGATGTGGAGGCTAATGAACCCGTGGATCTGCTCAAGACGAAGGTACTCGAGCGCAGTACAGCTGCGAAGCAGGTGCTCCATAGCCTTCTTCGAGATGACAACGTCGAAGAGGTCGAGCTACTTGAGTTGAGGGAGAAGAAGGGCGGGCGCGGCATTAATCTGGGGAAGATAGCAGGAGCTGAAGCTGGCGCGATGCAGCGTTGGCATGAGGCGGAGCGCGGACGGCGGCAGAGAGCGACATCGTCCAGCTTCAAAGCTGAGCTCCTCGAGCTGATCTAGGGTGGGGGATAAGAACCACTCGTCGAACTTGGGTTGGACCTTGCAGTTGGTACTGAACATGCGGATGTCAAGGCCTCCGGCTGGCCCAGGGTGCGATGAAAGTATCTTGGAGACTGCGGCCATGTGTTTGCAATCCCCGTCACAGAGGCAGTTGTCGATGATGAGGTTGAGGGGGACGCAGAGCTAGAGGGGGCGCCACCACCGGGAGATCAGGGCGGTCCGCATGGTAGATTTGGTGGGGAGGAGGCCGATGATGACGAGCAGCATGTCATCAGGGAGGCTGCTGATGAAGTCCAGGCTCGCCGGATGCGGTTTTGGCTCGAGCGGCCTCCGCTTGTTGGCTGCCTCGCCGTCCATCTCAACCGGCGGTGACGCCGGTGTACACGTGTGCTGGTGTGTGTTGTGTGCTAGGTGTGCGCGAGTGCATCCTTCTATGCATGCCAGCGCGCAGTGGTGAATTGTGCGCGAGTGCGTCCTTCGCGCGCAAGAAGTTTGTCCTCAATGCGCCCTCAATTTACTAGCATGCGGAGTGCTACCCCGAGTGGTTTCAACTTTGTTTCCTTCACCGTGTGTCAGATGGGCCTCTAGTTTACTTATTTTCACCGACTGCCACATGGGCCAGCACACCAAGATACAGAACACGAGCTGACAATGCAGCATGTGGATTGGTTGATCGGTCAACTAAACAATATACTGAGCTATACGCTGACACGGTGAGCGTATAATCCGTCGGTATAAAGAGTTCGAGTGAGAGGGGAGGCCCATGAGAGATAGCAGAGAGAGAGAGAGAGAAAGAGGTACTCCCTCCGTTCGATAATGTAGTTACAACATTTTTTTAAAGTCAAACTTTTGAAACTTTGACCAAGTTTATAAAGAAATTACTTATATCGGCAATACCAAAGATAAATGATAGTATGAAGTAAGTACATGGTGTGATGAATCTAATGATCGTTCCAGATGTAAATGTTTTTCTCCACATATACCTAGTCAAACTTTTTTGAGGTTTGACTTTTCAAAACATCCATATGCTTATGGACGTGACAGAGTCCCTAACAAGAGAGAGAGAGAGAGAGAGAGAGAGAGAGTGAGTGAGTGAGTGAAAAAAGTGTGTGTGCGTGTGTGAAAGAGACATAGACAACACACAATAAAAGTGGTGAAAAAGCGTGCGTGTCTTATGCAAACATATCACACATGCATCTTCGACAACGGAGGCAAGGTGAGGAGATAGTGTGTGGTTGTCTGGAACCGAGAGAGGAAGACCCCTAGCACGTGGCCAAGAGGGGTCTAACAAACAAGGGAGAGAGGTCGAGAGAGACATACGGAGAAAATGCAGACATGGGGAGGAGAGAGTGTATGTTTGTCATAGAGAGATCCCCTGGAGATCGTGATGGGACTACATGGGTGGGAGATCGATTGACAAGGTGTGTGCGCGATAGAAGATGCCCCGAGAGATATCGAGATAGACGTATGAATGGAAGGAGACAATACGTGTGTTCCTGATGGCTAGTAAGAGATAATCATACTTAGGAGGGGGGAGTGCTTGCGCCTATGGCCCTGTTTGGATACTCTAACTCAGTTAGAGGTTAGAGTTAGATTCTAACCCTGAACTAACTCTAAGTAAAGAGGTGTTTGGATGGCAGGGTTAGATGGAGCGCGGATACGGCGAGGCACCTTCACGGGCGGTGCGATAGGGAGGGAGGGAGAGGACGAGAAGCTTCGAGGAAGTGGGGAGGGATCTGCTGCGGGGAGAGCGAGAGAAAAACTGTTTATTAGTGGTCCCAAGAAGAACTAACCCAAATAAGCACCTCTTGGATGGGTTAGTTTTTTTGGATGGGTTAGATGCATCTAACCTAAACTAACCCTCCTGTTTGGATCTTTTTGGGTTAGTTGACTCCAAACTAACCCAAACTAACTCTAACCCATGGATCCAAACAGATCCTATGATGGAGTGAGGGATTATGGTACTCAGGGGGGTGCGTGTCACATGGAGAGAGAACAAGGGCGGAGAGTGTTGGATGGGTCTATATGTATAGCGCGAGCGAGACATGTGTATGTGTGAACCAGGGAGATATAAGGCCCGTTTGGCTTGCGTCGTGAGCATCTTTTGCATGGCCTGGGGTTGTGGCTAGATTTCATGCACGCTTGTTTGGTTGCTACCCCTGTGAAAAGGAAAGCCCGCCTGGGCTGGGTTCCCTCTTGCACTTTAATTAGCCTGGCTGAACTCCAGACACTTCAAGTAGCCTGGCCCAAGCGACCGATTTCGAACGCCTGGCCATGCCTGATGGTGCGGCCACGAGGCTAACAGCAACATGAATGGATATTAGCATTAAATAATTGATGCATGGATTGATTGATGGGACGTTGATGCTTTGCCTGGCCCAGGCATGAACCAAACGTTTCAGCACCACACAAGCCTGGCCAGGCAGAAATATTTTACATCTCACGTCCACACCAGGCAGTACCGACCATTAAGGCATGAGGGTCATGTCACAAACCAAACTGACCAATAATGTTTGGGAGAGATTGAGGAGCCCCGATAAGGCTGAGTGGTGCGTCAGATAGCTGAGAGGGGGAATGAGATATTCCATCCGCTCGATAATGCAGTGCATGTAAATTTTTTAGATGTCAAACTTTGGAAACTTTGATCAAGTTTACGCAAATGTTATTTATATCTACAATACCAAAGATACATCATACAAAACTACATCTCATGGTGAAGCTAATGGTATATGTTTGTCGTACTAGATGTAATTCTTTTTCTCCACGTACATGGTCAAACTTTGTGATGTTTGACTTTTCAATAAATCTATGTGCTATGGACGGAGGTGAGTGCCTCAGTCGAGACAGATCAAGTTCGTGTGAAGGAGAATGAGTAAGTGTGCAAAAAGAGTGTGTGTGTGAAAGAGAAAGTGACAACAAACGATAAATTAGAGAGAGAGTGTGTTTTTTCGTTTCTTATGCGAACATATCACGCATGCATCTCCGAGATGGAAAAGCGAGGCGAGGAGATACACGAAGATAGCTAGTGTGTGATTGTTTGCAACAGAGAGAGACACCCCTTTAGCACATGTCCAATAGAGGTCTGAGCAACAAGGAAAAAAGGTCGAGAGGGACACATGGATGGCATGGACGCATGGGGAGGGAGAGAGGGTGTGTTTGTGATAAAGAGATCCCCTCGAGATCGTGAGGGGACGATATGGGTGGGAGATCGAGGGAGTGCGTACGCGATAGAAAGATGCCCCGAGAGAAATCGAGATAGACCATGCACCTGTTTGTGATGGAGACTAAAATTAGCTAGTCATATGTCAGGACCCCGACTCAATGCCACATCGATCTAGCATGTAACACCTCATATCACTTTGCGGCCTCACGCACGGTATCCCCACGGGTGTTGCCTTACCTTTGCCCGGGACCGTTTGCGCCTTTTGGCACACGTATATGATAGTGTCGCTAGCATCCATATGATAAGAAGCCCGGGCTGACATGGCTAGTCGTAAACCCCAAGTGGCACAAACTTACAGGGACAGGCATCCATGACCCAACATCGAACGTGTCGGTCATCAGCGAGTGAATCCAGGTTGTAGCACTGGGCTAACAAGACTCTGGTGAACCGGGCTATAGCGGGCTAACAGGACTCCGGTATTCATCGCGTGACATTTCCTCAAAGGGACAGACACAGGAATGAAGAAGGACACATGCCGGCCAGCCTAAGTGTTCTGGGGCAGTAGCAAGCTACCAGAGCTCAGTGGAAGCACTAGGAGACATTTCCCAGTAAGAGAGGCTACTAAGGATAAACAACTAGATAGTCAGATCCCACACATAGCAATACACATTACACGTACGCATAACATGCAAGTATGTGTTGTACAACATGGCATCACAGCATAACTCAACAACTCATATAGATAAAGCTCAAAGAGCCATCATAGCATTTATTACAAACAGGGGTCACATGACCCAACATTCATAGCAAACAAGCAACAGGCGGAAGCATTACATGTCTGAGTACAGACATCTACAAATGAAAAAGGCTGAAGAGCCTGACTATCTACAACATCCGATCAAGATCGTAGCTGAGGTACAAGCTACTCGTCGAAGTCCACAAGACACTAGTAAGACCGAAGTCTCCGCTGCAAAAACATAAATAAAGCAACATGAGTACAAAGGTACTCATCAAGACTTACATCAGATCCTATCATACATGCATTTGTATCAAGAGGGTAATGTGGGGTTTAGTTGCAGCAAGCCAGCTTTGACTCTGTGGCTATCCTGTTCTACGACTACCAGAACTTCTTTGAGGTGATATGGCGCACACGAGTCCACTAATCACCACACAATACACTACTATGGATTCATCCCTGTCTCCCTACGAGAAGGCCATCCATAGCACTCACACTTGTCTTGAGCATTTTATAGTAACCACTTCAAGTTGTCAATGTAGCATGTAAGCATCCAAGAAGTCCATAACCGCGGACCCGGCTATTCGAATAGATCATGTTAACCCTGCAGGGGTGTACTTCTTCACACATGCTCTCGCCACTTACCTCCATGTACACGTCATGTATCTCAGCAACCTTCAAGCGGAAGCCTGGTGAGGGTGTCGGCCAAGACCTGACTAACCACACAAGTCTCTAATCCAGGTTTATCGCCTATTCGGGTTCCATCCGCAAGGAGATCCGGCCAGGGTTTCACTCACGGCCCCAAACGATGTGTGCAGGGTTCCCAAGCCCACCTCGCCGAATGGATCTACGCTTGGTACACCGTGCCACTTGTGCCTAGTCTGTCCCAAGACCACCTGGCCGGGTGCCACTTGGTAGACTACTAACACTACCTACAAACACCAGAAACTAGTTGCGACTCCTGGACAGAGATCAAGTCGGTTAATAAGTCGAGAGAGTCAATTAAGGATCCCAATTTGTGGTAGTATCGAGTCATTGGACAACATACATAGAACTTAGTGCTTAAGGACGGTTCCAGTGAGACAACCCACCATGTACTCCTACATGGCCTCTCACCGCTACCTTTACCAAATCGTGTTCACACACTTCACTCTCAGCATGAGAACATATCGTAACACTCCAATTCATTCCCAATGAACCAGACTGGACACAACTCTAAGCAATAGCAGGCATAGCATGGTAGGAACACAAGATGGCTCAATCAACTCCTACACATGCTAGTGGGTTTCAACTATTTACTGTGGCAATGACAGGTCATGCAGATGAATGGGTTCAACTACCGCAGCACAAAGTAGCAGATGAATCATTGTTGTCCTAATGCAATAACTGAGAGTAGGAGCGAGAGAGTAGGATTTTATCGGAATGAACAAGGGGGTTTGCTTGCCTGGTAGATCAACAAGGGGGCACTGCTCCTCAGACAGGTACTCTGGAACGGTCTCCGGAGCAGGACCTATCGAGAAGGAACGGTGCCAACAATCAATACATAAGCATATGCAACGATATGATGCATGAACATGGCATGAAGATGTGATGCTGTTTGAGCTAATGCAACTAGTATTCATTTGGTTTGAAGTCCATTTGAACCAAAGGTTCAAATGCATCTCCAAATAAGCTCTTTATATAAGCCATTTTAGTGTTTCACTTATACAGCAGGTATAACTTGGTTTTTCATGCATGAAACTGGTACAGATGGATAGGTTGCATTTTTCTGATAATTTTTCATATATAATTTATTTCAATCTGAGCTACGGTAGAATTGATATGAATTTTTGAAGTTTTGAACATTTTCTGGAATTTCCTGATTTATTTTAATTCCAGAAAATATATTATTGCGCCAGCATGACGTCATGCCTGCGTCAGCAGGTCAATGGTGCTGACCAGGTCAAACCTGACGGCTGGGACCCACATGTCAGTGTAACATTTAACTAACAGAGTTAGTTAGTGTTAGGTTAGCACTAACCTAGGTTAATTAGGGCCTGGGCCCACCTGTCACAGAGACAACTAATTAACTGAGTTAATTAGCGCTAACTAAACTAACACCTAAACTAAACAGGGGCATGGCCCACGCGTCAGTGACCCTGGGGGGGTCAAACCCCAGGTCAAACAAGTCAAACCCGCCGGCGGTTAGTCGCCGGCGAGATCCGCGGCGTACTTGTGCCCCGGGTTTCCTCTGTGGTGCTCCAAATGATGCGCGGCTAGGCGTGTTGGAGAGCTAGCTCGATGGCGCGTCAGCCGGTGGCCGTGGCTGGGCCTGGGATGGCCGGAGTCGGTGGCGGCGAGCTCGGTTGCGGCCGCCGGAGTTCGGTCATGCACGAGAGCGCGTTTGGAGCTCGAAGACGAGAGAAGCAAAGCGCTAGGGATGCTCTACGGGGCCTTACGAGCTTGTTGGACTCGCCGGGGTGACCAAATGGTCACCGGAGCTGCGTCGACGCCGAGCTCGGCGGCGGCGAAGGTTCGGCCACGGTGGAGACGACAGCTAGAGGGCGAGCGCGACCAGGGGAGAGAGGGGAGAAGAAGCAGGGCTCACGGCGGACTTGCAGGGCTGCTCGTTGTGGCCGGGGATGCGCTGGAGACGACGAAGTGGCGTTGGCGATCTGCGGCGGTCGGAGGTGATGAAGGCGACGGTGACGGCTCCATAGGGCGCTCCGGCTTGTGTGGCTCGGCGAAGAGCTTCAGAGCGAGGAGGCAGAGCTCCTGCGCGTGTTGGAGAGGCGAGGGGGAGGCGGTGGCTACGGCAACAGCGTGCGGCGGCGACGGCAGCGTTCGGGAACGGTGGGGAAACGGCGAGGGAGAGAACAGGGGGAGAGTGAGAGCGGTCGGGGCAGCGCGTGGCGTCGCGCGGGGCATCCAGACGACGAGGGGGAGAAGCAGGAGGTGACGGGGAGACGTGGCCCCAGCCGGACGCGTAACCGCACGCGCCGGCGCGTGCCCCTGTCCTCCTGGCGCGAGGAAGGGGACGACTGGCGTCGTCCAGCTGGCTGGGCCGGCCTGCTGGGCCGCTGGGCCAGGCCACATAGTGCCAGGCCGCGGGTAAGTCCAGGGAGGGTTTCCCTCTTTTATTTCTTTTTCTATTTTTCTGACATTTGTTTTGATTTAATTAAAATACTAAATCATTTTATTACCTTATGCCAATTTTTGTAGGAGCTAACTATATTATTCCAGAGCTCCTCAGCAAATGGCATAATTTTTGGACATATATTATATATATGACATATATATATCCAATGCAAATAATTATCGGATTAATCCAAATGGCCAAAATAAATATCCATGAGCTCCTAAAATATTTGTTTGAATTTTACCTCTGACCAATATTTTCAGAGAGCAGCATGAACATTTTCTTGGACCTTTTTGGAACAATTTTTATTTGGGTCATTTTCAGAGATGATTCTGAGGGTTTCACAAGTCCTCATTTCAAAATTAATGGAATTTAAAAATGATGCACAACTGGCTAGCTAGTCTAGGTCATACCAGAACTAGGGATGTGACAACTCGCCCCCACTTGAAAGAATCTCGTCCCGAGATTCAGGGGTCGACGGAAAGAAGGTGGGGTACTCCAGTCGACGACGATCTTCTTGCTCCCAAGTAGCTTCTCTCTCGGAATGATGAGACCACTGAACCTTGAGAAACTTGATGTTATGACGTCGAGTGACACGCTCTGCTTGATCAAGAATGCGAACTGGGTACTCTCGGTACGTGAGGTTATCTTGGAGATCAAGCGTTTCGTGGTCCACTCCGCGGATAGGATCCGAGAAGCAAGGCTTGAGTTGGGAGACGTGGAAGACATCATGAACTCGAGAAAGATGTGGGGGTAGTTCCAACTGGTAGGCAACCTCTCCTCGTTTAGCGAGAATGCGAAAAGGACCAATGTAACGAGGAGCCAACTTGCCCTTGATACCGAAACGATGGGTACCCTTCAAGGGAGTAACCCGAAGGTAAGCTTTGTCACCAATTTCATAAGTCATATCCCTATGATGACGATCGTACTGGCTCTTTTGACAAGACTGGGCTGTTTTCAAATTCTCACGAATGATGCGAACTTGCTCTTCTGCCTCCTGGATCATGTCCGGTCCAAAGAATTGTCTTTCACCGGTTTCTGACCAGTTCAAAGGTGTTCGACATCTTCGTCCATAGAGAACTTCAAAAGGAGCTTTCTTGAGACTGGATTGATAGCTATTGTTATAAGCAAACTCGGCAAAAGGAAGACATTTCTCCCAATCCATACCGAATGAGATAACGCAAGCTCTAAGCATGTCTTCAAGAATTTGGTTGACCCTTTCCACCTAACCACTCGACTGAGGGTGGAAAGCGGTACTGAAGGAAAGATGGGTTCCCATGGCAGTTTGGGAACTATTCCAGAAATGAGAAGTGAAAAGACTACCACGGTCTGAATTGATCTCTAGTGGAACACCATGGAGTGATACTATTCGAGAAATGTATAAGTCAGCGAGCTGACTAGCAGTGATACTCTCTCGAACAGGAAGGAAGTGAGCCACTTTGGAAAGACGGTCAATGACTACGAAGATAGCGTTATTCCCTTTCTTGGTCCTGGGAAAGCCGGTGATGAAATCCATACCAACTTTATCCCATTTCCACTCAGGAATAGTTAAAGGCTGAAGGGTGCCAGCAGGTCTTTGATGCTCTGCCTTAACGCGACGACAAACATCACATTTAGCAATGAACTTAGCGATTTCTCTCTTCATCCTAGTCCACCAGAACCTCTGGCGTAGGTCCTGATACATCTTAGTACTACCGGGATGAATCGTGAGAAGAGATTCATGCGCCTCCTTAAGGATCAGCTGTCAAAGATGTTGCTTCTTAGGAACCACCAGACGGTTCTCGAAGAAAACAACACCTTGATCATCAATAGAGAAACTACCAGCATCTCCCTTCTTAACGTTATGCTTGATTCGAGGAATACCCGTATCATATTGCTGGCTAGTTATGATCTGATCCTCAAGAGTAGGTTTCGCCACCAAGGTAGAAAGGAATCCGTGAGGAGCTATGTGAAGATTAAGCTTACAAAATTCCTCATGGAGAAGTGGTTGGCCCTGCTGCAACATGAGATTGTTGCAATAGTATTTACGGCTTAGCGCATCAGCCATGACATTAGCTTTGCCTGGAGTGTAGGTAATCCCTAGATCATAATCTGTGATTAACTCCAACCAACGTCTTTGCCTAAGGTTCAAATCTGGTTGGGTGAAGATATACTTGAGACTCTGGTGATCGGTGTAGATCTCGCAACGTTTACCAAGAAGGTAATGTCGCCAGGTCTTGAGTGCATAGACTACGGCTGCAAGCTCTAGATCATGTGTAGGATAATTCTCCTCATGTGGATGCAACTGACGAGATGCATAGGCAATCACATGACGATCCTGCATAAGAATGCAACCTAGTCCCTGTCGTGAGGCGTTGCAGTAGATAACAAAGTCTTTGGTGAAATCCGGTGGCACAAGTATGGGAGCAGAAGTCAAGCGTCTTTTCAGTTCCTGAAAACTGTACTCACACTGTGGGGACCACTCAAACTTTTTATCTTTCTTGAGAAGTTCCGTGAGGGGTTTGGCTACTTTGGAGAAGTTTTCAACAAAGCGGCGACAATAACTGGCTAGACCAAGGAAACTCCTAACTTGCTTGACTGTTTCAGGTGGAGTCCAATCGAGAACGGCCTTAACTCTCTCGGGATTGACAGCAATGCCCTTACCAGAGATTACGTGGCCTAGGTAGGTCACTTCTGGCAACCAAAATTCGCACTTGGAGAACTTGGCATAAAGACGGTGCTCTCTGAGTTTTTCTAACACAAGTCTAAGATGTTCGGCATGCTCTTCCTCGTTCTTCGAGTAAATAAGAATATCATCGAGGTAAACCACGGCAAATTTATCTAGGTACTCCATGAAGATCGAGTTCATCAAGCGGGAGAAAGTAGCTGGAGCGTTGGTTAGACCGAAGGACATGACAGTGTACTCGTTCTGGCCATAACGAGTGACAAAGGCCGTCTTGGGGATGTCCCCATTTCTGATCTTGATTTGGTGGTAGCCTAACCTCAAATCCATCTTGGAAAAGACTGAGGATCCAGCGAGCTGATCATACAGGTCGTTGATCCTGGGGAGCAGATACTTGTTCTTTATCGTGACCAAATTAATGAGACGATATGTGACACTCCAAAATTTTTATTTGGTTTTTATCAAAAATTTTGTGGTTTTGAGGAGAGATTTTTTTTAAGTGAAGCTCTATGAAAATTTGGGATTTTCATATCTTGGAACCACCATGACTTGGCATTTTTGCCCATGTGGTAAAACCCCTCCAAAAACCTCCCCTACAACTTGTGATCAACCTAAATTCTCTGTCCCAACTAATCCAAACTGGTTTTGGATTTTTATTCTAATTATTTTTCCCCTCAATTCAATTCTGAAAATTATTTGGAGCCTGAGAGATTTTCAAAGCAAGTGCCCTATTGCATTTGAGTTTTGACCTCAAACCAATTCTCCTGGATTGTCCTTAGCATCCATAACCCAGAACCATCTTGATCCACTCCTCCTCTTTTCAAAATTTTCAAAATTCAGTCTCTGCAAGTTTGGACCAGATTTGCCAAATTTGGTGAAATTCATATCTACACTCCTCCAAAAATTCCACCAAAATTCAGGCAGCCTATTTGAGCAATGAGTAGCCACTCCACCAAAAATCAGCTCAAGGAAAAAATCCTACATGCCTGGATCATTCTGTCGAACACCTTGCATGCACTGTTTTCCTTACACTTTCAGAAATTCAGTTTTCAGTTTCGACAGTTTCAGTCACGCGGCCACAGTGCACTTGGCACGTTGCTCGCGGCCTCGCTTGCTTGTCCGAAGCTTCACACGCGCACTTGGCGCGACCCTGGCGTCGGTGGCGCCCTGGCCCGCCTGCGCCGGCGTGTCTTGCGGCGGCCGGCTCCCCGTAACGGCCGACAGGGAGGAGAACGGCGGCGCCACGCCGTTCGGCACCGCCCAAATCCTCTGGTGGCTCCGCGTGGCCTTCTCCGTGCCAGCGCACGCATGCGGCACCGTCGTCGTGGCGCAGCACGCACGGAGCGCGCTCTCTGCCGCCGACGGGCCCGCGCCACCCCGTTCCGTCGAGCTCGACCCAAACACCCAAACCCCGGCCAGTTTAGCACTAAAACGGACCCATTGAACCTCCGTGATGACGCTCGACTCCCTAACCACCCCGACCGAGCACTGCGCCACCGTAATCGCTCGCCGGAAATCTCCGTTCACGGCAACCGCCTCGGGCCGCCTATAAAAAGGGCCCCGAGCTCACCCTCGTGCACGCAGCATCACCACTCCTCACCAAAGCCCCGTCAGGCCACTAGGGGGACCTCGAGGAGGTCTCCTTCCCCAGCTCCGGCCACCCCGATCCGCCTCGGCCTCCAGCTCGATTCACTTCGGTGAGGCCACCTCCGGCGCCCAAACCTCGTCCGTAGCCCTCTCTTGCACCCAGTAGTCTAACCCCCACCTCAATTTAATCTTTGCAGCCCTCTCCGACGAGCCCCATCCACGCCCGAACCACCGTCCGCCGGAGTTGAGACCGCCGTCGACGTGGTGCTCACCGGCGACCAACACCACCACCCACCGTTGCGGAAGGACACGGTGAGCACATTGGTAACCTCTGATCCCCATGCCTCGCCGTGGATCGCCGCCGGCGACCACAGCAGCTCTCGGGCGCCGACGAGGCTCGTCCCTCCCATTTGAAAATTTAAACATGACAAGTGGGACCCGCTGTCAGCCTCTCTGTCCTTTCTAAACGAAGCGTTATCTGAAAACGCCTACTGCCAAATGCATTTTCTCTTCGGGCTGGCGTAGTCGCTACCAAAGCGTTTTCTATTTTTATAAACTAGCCCCTGGAAATCTTCTGTTTCATTACAGATAAGTCCCTGGACAAAAACCCTTATAACTTTTAATCAGAAAAGTATTTTTGATTGATTCTTTTTCTGTTCTCTTTAAAATTTTGTCTAGTTTTTTATCAGATTTATTTGAAAAATATTTGGTTTACCTTCTGTGCTCTCCTTGGTATTTACGTTAGCGCATATATTTTCTTTAAACCGTAGATACCGAAGGAGGTGACGGAGCCGCGAACTTCACCGAGCTAGGCTCCGACTACTCTGAACCAGGCAAGCATGTTTGAACTTTTAATATGATGAGTGTCTCGGCATGTTTTGCATTTAGTTAGTTTCATGGCATGTTGGTAAGCATACCGATGAACGTTATTTTATGTGATAATAAGGTGAGTGAGTTCAATGATCCATACGTGGATGAATGTGAATATGAATGGCCATGTGTTGGCATGAGGATGGGTACGATGGCAGTGTTGTAGCATGCCAGTCTTACGCCAGACTATGTGACTTCAGTGTCAAACCATATCGGTCCAGTACCTATCATTTCCTTCCTTGTACTACCACATGTTTTCCGCAAGGAATATGGTTTAGTAAGTTGCAAACCACTTTCATGGTACACACCAAAGAGGAGAGGCCGTGATGATGGTTCCATGGCCCTGGATTAAAGCCAGTCATCCGGTCAGGGGGCATGGGTGTTTCCGGTTGGGACCGAGAGGGGGGCACCCCTTAGAGCGCGTGTATATAAATTTGATCCCATGCTATTCGAGATTGTGATCTCCCCGTCTCAAAAGTTTTTCTTGGACGATGACTAGGGTGATTCCTAGCATCGAGAGGTAGGATGGGTGTGTACCGGTTAGCTATGTTTTCTTCCGAAATACCATAAACGGAACTAGTCCTTCGTGACTACGGAAATCCGTTGACTGTGGGAAAAATTTTGTACAAACTCTGCAGAGTCATATATTCCTCCAAATCATCTCTTCCATGTCAAGTTTCGTTCCATCTTATCCTAATCAATTGTCAGCTTTGATGACAGAGACTCCGGTGAATCGCATGAGTGCTAAGTCCGATTGAATGATTATCCCTGTGGATGGACTAACCCGTTTATTCTCATGGATTTAATGTTTATTATGAGTATTGTTTACTGGTGAATTTAAAGCCCTTTCTGCGATGTCACTCAAACGTCCGACTGTGGCATTTCTTTTAAAGCCCTTTCTGCGATGTCGCTCAGACGTCCGACTGTGGCATTTCTTTTAAAGCCCTTTCTGCGATGTCGCTCAGACGTCCGACTGTGGCATTTCTTTTAAAGCCCTTTCTGCGATGTCGCTCAGACATCCGACCGTGGCATTTCTTTTAAAGCCCTTTATGTGGTGTCGCTCAGACGTCCGACCGTGGCATTTCCTTATTTTTGTTTGTTCACCTTTCGAGGCGTCGCTTCAGACACCCGATCGGTCCTTATTTATGTTCTGTGGAATTTCAGGCGGACTACCGCCGTTTCCCTTTTTACTTACCCGTTATGCCAATTTTATTTATTGTGCATTAAGGAATTAATCATGTTGCATCCATGCGCGCATTTGTTATATCTTACGTCTGAACTGTCTTGCAAGTACTTTCAAAGTACTCACTGGCTTGTTGATTTGGCCAGATGCTGACGAAGGCGATCTCATGGATGAAGAGTTCGATAGCGAGTCCGACACTTAGAGGAGTCCCAGTCAGTCTCGTGCGACCCTGGATTTGGCCACTGTTTTATATCCGCTTCCGCTACCAAATAAATTTATCGAGCCTCACCTCGACGTTCGATGAAATGATATTCTTAGAGTCTTGTATTTCCCTTCCCGCTGTGCTTTTCCACCACCAACCTATCCATGAGTCAGTAGTATGTCTCCACACCACGGTGTCCTGTCCGCCATTATGTATGATTATTGGCGTGCTTGTAATAATTTGGTTGAGCGACCGCAGTTCAACCCTGTAATATATTTTATGCTACTGGCTTATTGTATCAAGAAATTGTCTACCAGTGAGGAGGATTTCTCTCATACTGGACTCAAAAGACTGGTTTATCAATAAATATTTTTATTGGAAAACCGGCCGTGACAAGCTTGGTACCAGAGCCAGGCTGACTGTAGGAAGCCACTAGGTGCGATCGCTAATTAGTTATTAGCATGACAGGGCTATTTTATGCTTTTGCAATTGTAGTCATTTTCTGTCAGTCAGCATAAATTTATGATCTGACCCTGCAGAATTTTGCCTACTTTTGTAGATGGCCGACGTCAGCTGCGAGTCTCAGACCTTCGCCAACGTGCCCGATGGGTTCGTCAAGCTTCTTTCTTCCATCGTTCAGGTCGCGATGGGGCCATCCGTGCGCCCAGTCTTCACACTCTACCAGCACCGAGTCAACGATAGTCTGACCATGCACCAGGCCGCGGTGCAGTTCAGGGGAGGGTGTGGTGAGTTACGCCGCTTCCGGTTCATGGGAAGAGCCATGCCTACGGAGAGGCATGCTATGCAGATGGCAGCCCGTGAGGCGATAGCTCGTCTCAGGGATGTCCTTCCCGTGATGAAGACTCGTCGTTACCGTTATCTTCCGTGCCATGTGCCTTACACCTGTCACTACGCATACTCCTGCCCTAGAGGAGAACGAGACGAGGCTTTTGAGATGCTCATTGAGTATCTCCGGGCCCTGGAGGCAGCCTTCGACAACCTGGTGGACGACTTCGTAGCTACCCGCATGGACTCAGTCCATGGCTGTGCTGCCAACAGGAGGGAGCTCCTACCCATCGCTCCGCCACCGACTTTTGTCTCGTCATCAGCATCTTTTACGCCTACTCATCGCCTGCCTTCTACCGAAGAATTTAACCAAGTCATTGCACCCACTCCAGCGCGCACTACACCAACCTTCGCGCCCACTCCTGTACGTGTTGCTCCGCCCCTGGCAACCGCTCTGCCCGCTCTGCGCAACACTACACGTATGGAGCCCATTAGCGAGGAGGAAGTCGAGTCCCCAACCTCGCTACGCCTCGCCCTCGGTAGGGCAAGGGAGATCGTCAACATCTCTGCCTAAGTACGCTTAGCTGCCGTGTATTGTACCACTTTGTAAGAATTGTGCATAGGCTGGGAGAAGTAGCCTGTTTGCGCATCATGTAGGATCTGGAGAAGTGCACTAGCCTTAATAACATGTCAGGATTATGTACGCATATCCTGAGTGATGTACTGTATAATTACCGCCCGCGTGTAAGATATGTAATGAGCAGTCCTTCTCCGTGCGCAAGTCGATTTGTTTTTCTTAAGTAAGCTTGGGTATTTAATAATATCTGCCAGCTTTATGCATTTATGGTTTTATTTTTGCGACTCTTTCCGCTTTTCTTAAGAGTTTTACAAAAATACTTTTCCCAGAGTGAAAAATGTCTCGTCCTTGGACACGTTCCATGCCAACTCCACCAGAGGAAATTCATGATACTCAACCCAACAATGAGTTCACTCAGGGACAGTCAAGCCAACAAGGCAGTGAATCGGCACTTTCACAAATGTGCCGCCTTTATGAACAGAGTCAGCAACAACATCGCGAGATGATGAACCAAGTCATCAACATGGGGAATCATCATGGACAGTATCAGCAACATTCCAAGTTATCTGAGCTACAGAAGACACGTCCTCAAACATTTTCTCACACTGACAAGCCTCTTGAAGCCGAGGACTGGCTTCGAGATATGGAGAGGAAATTAATTATTGCAAAGTGTTCAGATCTCGAGAAAGTACTATATGCTCCACACTATCTCACAGGAGCAGCCGCATCGTGGTGGGAGAATTTTCTGCACATGCATCCCACGAAAATGACATAACCTGGGATGATTTCAAGGAAGGTTTCTGTGGTGCACATATTCCTAAGAGTATTATGAAAATCAAGAAGAGAGAATTTGATGACCTCAAACAAAGGAACATGACAGTGTCAGATTACAACAGTCAATTTACCCTATTATCCCGCTACGCCAATGAGGAGCGTATGACTGAAATCAAGAAGATGGAGAAATTCCTTGACGGTCTGGCGCCCGCACTTAAATGCCAACTGGTCGTGCACACTTTTCCTGATTTTAAAACGCTGGTGGACAAGGCCATTACCCTGGAAAATGAGAGACGCAGTCTGGAAGATATCCGCAAGCGAAAAAGGGACCAGACTAATCACACTCGCAATCACCGAAGCAAGATAGATTTTAAAAAGGGTGGGACACCCAAATTCTCATCCAATGTCTCATGCCCAATCAAGAATTTTCATGCAAGGGACAAGGAATTCACCTATCGCCCCGGCGTTACTTGTTACGCGTGTGGAGAAGAAGGGCATTATGCCAAACAGTGCCCCAAGCCAAGGAACTCAACCCCAAAGCGGAACAACGGCGGCAATAATTCAGCGCCCAAACGAAACAATTTCAATCCCAACAATAACCACAGGAAGGGTCATCTGAACCATGTAACCAAAGAGGAGGCACAAAATGCTCCGGATATCGTACTCGGTACGTTTCCTGTCAACACAATACCTGCAATGGTTTTGTTTGATTCTGGAGCTTCTCACTCTTTCATCTCGAAAAGTTTTGCTTTGCAAAATAATTTTTCGATGCTTCCTTTGGAGAAATCCATAATAATCAAGTCCCCCGGGATTCAGCAAGTTTCTCAGAATTACTGTCAGAATGTGGTCATCGAGTTTGAAGGATTGGAGTTTTACGCAAATCTTATTGTATTGGAAAATAAAGGACTGGATGTCATCCTAGGGATGTATTGGCTAACCACCAATAAAGGTTTTATCGACTATTTCAACAGGACCATGATTCTCACACACCACCAAGGGAAGACAATAAGAGTATCAGCCAAGGAAGGAAAAAGACCCCGGCAACCGAGATTAAATAAGGTGGATGTTTCTGAGCTAAACAAGGTTCCAGTAGTGTGTGAATTTCCAGATGTATTCTCTGAAGAGCTGCCAGGCATGCCACCAGATCGAGAAATAGAATTCCGCATTGAGCTAGCACCAGGAACCACCCCCATATACAAGAAACCATACAGAATGGCACCATCCGAGTTGATCGAATTGAAGAAGCAAATAAAGGAATTACTGGATAAAGGATACATTCGGGCCAGCTCCTCACCTTGGGGATCACCAATTTTATTTGCCAAGAAGAAGGATGGAACGCTGAGATTGTGTATCGACTATCGAGCACTTAACATGGTCATAGTCAAAAACAAATACCCGATGCCAAGGATAAACGATTTGTTTGATCAACTTGCTCAGGCCAAGGTATTCTCAAAAATTGACTTAAGGTCAGGATACCATCAATTGAAGGTACGAACGGAAGATATCCCCAAAACAGCCTTCACCTCCAGATATGGACTGTACGAGTTCACAGTGATGCCATTTGGATTAACTAACGCCCCGGCATATTTTGTTCACCTCATGAACAAAGTATTTATGAAGTTTATGGACAAATTCGTCGTAGTATTCATCGACGATATTCTGGTATACTCCAAAACACCAGAAGAGCACGCAGAACATCTCAGGATTGTACTAGGAGAGCTAAGGAAACACCAATTGTATGCCAAGTTCAGCAAGTGCGAATTTTGGCTAAGACAAGTAGGTTTTCTAGGCCACGTGCTGACTCAAGACGGTATAGCAGTGGACCCAGAGAAAGTCAAGGCCGTACTTGACTGGAAGTCACCAGCCAGCATAACAGACATGCGAAGTTTCTTAGGAATGGCAGGGTATTACCGCAGATTTATTGAAGGATTTTCCACCATATCCAAGCCTATAACACAGTTACTCAAGAAAGATAAGAAGTTTGAATGGACAGAAGCCTGCGAGAAAAGTTTCCAAGAGCTAAAGCGGAAATTAACAACAACACCAGTATTAATTGTACCCGATATACACAAGAATTTTGAAGTATTTTGTGACGCATCCAGAAAGGGTCTCGGATGCGTGTTGATGCAAGAAGGCAAGGTTGTCGCCTACGCTTCAAGGCAACTTCGCAAACACGAGGAAAATTATCCCACTCATGATTTAGAAATGGCAGCAGTTATTCATGCACTCAAGGAATGGAGGCATTTTCTACTTGGGAATCGATGTGAGATATATACGGATCACAAAAGCCTCAAATACATTTTTACGCAACCAGAACTAAATTTACGGCAATGCCGCTGGTTAGAATTGGTAAAGGATTACGATGTTGGTATCCATTACCATCCAGGGAAAGCAAACGTAGTGGCCGATGCCCTGAGTCGGAACCCCAGCTCCGACGGGAACTATCTGCACAGCTTGAGGCCCGAATTCCATCAAGAATTTGTCAAGCTCAACTTGATAATGGCATCAGAAGGCACCATATCAAACTTGGAAATACAACCACACCTTGTGTAGAAAATTAAAGAGGCTCAGTCCGGTCACCCCAGCATTGAAGGAATTAAAAGGAAGTTGAGTATGGGCAAGGCTTCGGAATTCGTCATAGACAATGAAGGAATATTATGGTACGGAGAAAGGCTATGCGTGCCAAACATAGAAGACCTTAAACAACAAGTTTTAACTGAAGCACACACCACTCCATATTCGATCCACCCTGGAGGAAACAAAATGTATAAGGATATTCAGGAAAGATTTTGGTGGCACGGTATGAAGAGGGACATAGCCGCTTTCATTGCATGTTGCGACTCATGTCAACGCATAAAAGCTGAACATCAGAGACCAGCCGGACTACTGCAACCTAACAAAATACCTGAGTGGAAATGGGATGAAATAGGGATGGATTTTATTGTCGGATTACCTCGGTCATGACACGCGAATGATGCCATATGGGTCATCACTGACAGGTTGACCAAAGTAGCACACTTTATTCCAGTGAAGACAACCTACACCACTCAGAGGCTTGCCAGGATTTATCTTTCCCGCATAGTCTGTCTGCACGGTGTCCCGAAGACTATAATTTCCGACAGAGGCACTCAGTTCGTCTCAAGATTTTGGGAGCAATTACAACAGGCTCTGGGAACCCAACTAGCCCTCAGTACCGCATACCATCCACAGACTGATGGACAAACAGAACGCGTAAACCAGGTTTTAGAAGACATGCTGAGAGCATGTGTCCTCACCTATGGAACCAGTTGGGAGGACAGCCTGCCATATGCCGAGTTCGCATACAACAACAGTTACCAGGCCAGCCTGCAAATGGCTCCTTTTGAAGCCCTATACGGAAGGAGATGTCGTACCCCGTTAAATTGGTCAGAGACCGGAGACAGCCGCATCTTCGGACCAGATATGCTCAGAGAAGCCGAGGAAAAAGTCAAGCTAATCAGGGACCGACTTAAGACCGCTCAAAGTCGACAGAAAAGTTATTATGATCAGAAACATCGTAGGGTCAGCTTCGAACCCGGTGAATTCGTATACTTGAGAGTATCCCCGATGAGAGGATTGCAACGGTTTAAGATTAAAGGAAAATTAGCACCAAGATTCATTGGACCATTTTGCATAGTGGCACGAAGAGGCACTGTAGCCTACCAGCTAGACTTACCCGAAGACTTGTCCGACATTCACGACGTGTTCCACGTCTCTCAATTAAGGAAGTGCGTAAGCAACCCAGAGAAACAAGTATCTCATGAGAACATTGACATACAGCCAGACCTCACTTGTCGAGAACGTCCCATAAGAATATTAGAGGAGTCTGAAAGGAGGACCCGACAGAATACCATCATGTTTTTCAAAGTCCAGTGGAGCAATCACACCGACAGTGAAGCAACTTGGGAAAGCGAGGATTTTCTTCGGATAGAGCATCCACACTTATTTAAGGATAAGCTGAAATCTCGGGGACGAGATTTTTCCTAAGGGGGTAGGTGTTGTGACACTCCAAAATTTTTATTTGGTTTTTATCAAAAACTTTGTGGTTTTGAGGAGAGATTTTTTTTAAGTGAAGCTCTATGAAAATTTGGGATTTTCATATCTTGGAACCACCATGACTTGGCATTTTTGCCCATGTGGTAAAACCCCTCCAAAAACCTCCCCTACAACTTGTGATCAACCTAAATTCTCTGTCCCAACTAATCCAAACTGGTTTTGGATTTTTATTCTAATTATTTTTCCCCTCAATTCAATTCTGAAAATTATTTGGAGCCTGAGAGATTTTCAAAGCAAGTGCCCTATTGCATTTGAGTTTTGACCTCAAACCAATTCTCCTGGATTGTCCTTAGCATCCATAACCCAGAACCATCTTGATCCACTCCTCCTCTTTTCAAAATTTTCAAAATTCAGTCTCTGCAAGTTTGGACCAGATTTGCCAAATTTGGTGAAATTCATATCTACACTCCTCCAAAAATTCCACCAAAATTCAGGCAGCCTATTTGAGCAATGAGTAGCCACTCCACCAAAAATCAGCTCAAGGAAAAATTCCTACATGCCTGGATCATTCTGTCGAACACCTTGCATGCACTGTTTTCCTTACACTTTCAGAAATTCAGTTTTCAGTTTCGACAGTTTCAGTCACGCGGCCACAGTGCACTTGGCACGTTGCTCGCGGCCTCGCTTGCTTGTCCGAAGCTTCACACGCGCACTTGGCGCGACCCTGGCGTCGGTGGCGCCCTGGCCCGCCTGCGCCGGCGTGTCTTGCGACAACCGGCTCCCCGTAACGGCCGACAGGGAGGAGAACGGCGGCGCAACGCCGTTCGGCACCGCCCAAATCCTCTGGTGGCTCCGCGTGGCCTTCTCCGTGCCAGCGCGCGCATGCGGCACCGTCGTCGTGGCGCAGCACGCACGGAGCGCGCTCTCTACCGCCGACGGGCCCGCGCCACCCCGTTCCGTCGAGCTCGACCCAAACACCCAAACCCCGGCCAGTTTAGCACTAAAAACGGACCCATTGAACCTCCGTGATGACGCTCGACTCCCTAACCACCCCGACCGAGCACTGCGCCACCGTAATCGCTCGCCGGAAATCTCCGTTCACGACAACCGCCTCGGGCCGCCTATAAAAAGGGCCCCGAGCTCACCCTCGTGCACGCAGCATCACCACTCCTCACCAAAGCCCCGCCAGGCCACTAGGGGGACCTCGAGGAGGTCTCCTTCCCCAGCTCCGGCCACCCCGATCCGCCTCGGCCTCCAGCTCGATTCACTTCGGTGAGGCCACCTCCGGCGCCCAAACCTCGTCTGTAGCCCTCTCTTGCACCCAGTAGTCTAACCCCCACCTCAATTTAATCTTTGCAGCCCTCTCCGACGAGCCCCATCCACGCCCGAACCACCGTCCGCCGGAGTTGAGACCGCCGTCGACGTGGTGCTCACCGGCGACCAACACCACCACCCACCGTTGCGGAAGGACATGGTGAGCACATTGGTAACCTCTGATCCCCATGCCTCGCCGTGGATCGCCGCCGGCGACCACAGCAGCTCTCGGGCGCCGACGAGCCTCGTCCCTCCCATTTGAAAATTTAAACATGACAAGTGGGACCCGCTGTCAGCCTCTCTGTCCTTTCTAAACGAAGCGTTATCTGAAAACGCCTACTGCCAAATGCATTTTCTCTTTGGGCTGGCGTAGTCGCTACCGAAGCGTTTTCTGTTTTTATAAACTAGCCCCTGGAAATCTTCTGTTTCATTACAGATAAGTCCCTAGACAAAAACCCTTATAACTTTTAATCAGAAAAGTATTTTTGATTGATTCTTTTTCTGTTCTCTTTAAAATTTTGTCTAGTTTTTTATCAGATTTATTTGAAAAATATTTGGTTTACCTTCTGTGCTCTCCTTGGTATTTACGTTAGCGCATATATTTTCTTTAAACCGTAGATACCGAAGGAGGTGACGGAGCCGCGAACTTCACCGAGCTAGGCTCCGACTACTCTGAACCAGGCAAGCATGTTTGAACTTTTGATATGATGAGTGTCTCGGCATGTTTTGCATTTAGTTAGTTTCATGGCATGTTGGTAAGCATACCGATGAACGTTATTTTATGTGATAATAAGGTGAGTGAGTTCAATGATCCATACGTGGATGAATGTGAATATGAATGGCCATGTGTTGGCATGAGGATGGGTACGATGGCAGTGTTGTAGCATGC
>NC_057813.1:162506733-162527463 GCF_018294505.1 Triticum aestivum
TGTGGCATTTCTTTTAAAGCCCTTTCTGCGATGTTGCTCAGACGTCCGACTGTGGCATTTCTTTTAAAGCCCTTTCTGCGATGTCGCTCAGACATCCGACCGTGGCATTTCTTTTAAAGCCCTTTATGTGGTGTCGCTAAGATGCCCGACTGTGGCATCATTTCCTTATTTTTGTTTGTTCACCTTTCGAGGCATCGCTTCAGACACCCGATCGGTCCTTATTTATGTTCTGTGGAATTTCAGGCGGACTACCGCCGTTTCCCTTTTTACTTACCCGTTATGCCAATTTTATTTATTGTGCATTAAGGAATTAATCATGTTGCATCCATGCACGCATTTGTTATATCTTACGTCTGAACTGTCTTGCGAGTACTTTCAAAGTACTCACTGGCTTGTTGATTTGGCCAGATGCTGACGAAGGCGATCTCATGGATGAAGAGTTCGATAGCGAGTCCGACACTTAGAGGAGTCCCAGTCAGTCTCGTGCGACCCTGAATTTGGCCACTGTTTTATATCCGCTTCCGCTACCAAATAAATTTATCGAGCCTCACCTCGACGTTCGATGAAATGATATTCTTAGAGTCTTGTATTTCCCTTCCCGCTGTGCTTTTCCACCACCAACCTATCCATGAGTCAGTAGTATGTCTCCACACCACGGTGTCCTGTCCACCATTATGTATGATTATTGGCGTGCTTGTAATAATTTGGTTGAGCGACCGCAGTTCAACCCTGTAATATATTTTATGCTACTGGCTTATTGTATCAAGAAATTGTCTACCAGTGAGGAGGATTTCTCTCATACTGGACTCAAAAGACTGGTTTATCAATAAATATTTTTATTGGAAAACCGGCCGTGACACGATAATCTACAACCATCCGATCTGTACCATCCTTCTTCTTAACAAAGAGGACGGGGCAAGGCCAAGGAGAAGAACTAGGATGGATGAAACCCTTTTGCAAGGACTCATCAAGTTGTTTCTTAAGCTCGGCTAGTTCTAAGGGTGCCATCTTGTAAGGTCTCCTAGAGATTGGAGCAGTTCCTGAGATAAGATCTATGACGAACTCTACATCTCTGTCAGGTGGAACACCTGGCAGTTCCTCTGGAAAGACATCCAAAAAGTCACAGACTACCGGGATATCTTCAAGGTCTGGAAGAGGGCTGGCATTAAGAGAATAGAGCTGACGCTTGGCAACTCTAGTGGAGACAGTGACTATCTTGCCAGATGGGTGTGTAAGCTGAGCGTACCTGGTGTAACAATCAATCTTGGCATAATGAGCTTTCATCCAGTCCATACCCAAGATGACGTTAATATCTGTAGACTTGAGGGCTATAAGAGATGCAAGGAATACAAGTCTGTCTACAAGGATTTCGTTACCATGGCTTACACTAGAAGTTTGCCATTTGGATCCAGGAGTTTGAATGACTAGTGGGGAGGGCATATCACAAAAAGACATGTTGTGCAAGTTAGCATAGATTTCAAAAATGAAGGAATGACACGCTCCAGTATCGAACAGAACTGATGCTGGATGACAGTTGACAAGGAGTGTACCAAGAACGACATCTGGATCATCATGAGCGTCTTTAGCTGAGACATGATGCACACGTCCATGTTCAGTGGGAGCTGACTTGGCACTGATCATCTTGCGAGATGGCTTACTGACACGGCAAATAGACTTCTCAATCTGGGGTAGAGCAACTCTGGCCTGAGTGCAAATACGGGCAATGTGGCCTGGCTCTCCGCACTTGTAACAAATCTTGGAGGTAGGACGTGGACCCGTATTGGCAGGCGGTCCACCAATAAGCCTGGGTGGAGCATACTGCTGAACTGGATGAGGTGCCACATAAGATGGCCTCGGTACATATCCGGGTGGAAGAGCGGAGTTCGGAACCCAAATCCGGCGCTTCTGAGAACTAGAACCCGAGGAAGATCCCAAATCACGGGTGTGCTTACGAGACTCGTCGTAAGTGAGCTGAGCTGTCTCTGCATTGATGGCCTTGTTCACAAGAGCCTGGAACGTGTTGCAATGGTGCAAGTGGAGATCACGACGTAACTTGGGGTTGAGACCCTTCCGGAACCTAGCTTGCTTCTTGGCGTCCGTGGACACCTCTTCTGAAGCATAGCGGGCAAGGTTCTCAAACTCTCTACTGTAAGCATCAACAACCATCTTACTCTGGTTGAAACTACAGAACTCTTCTCTCTTGCGATCGATGAGGGCTTCAGGAATGTGATGCTCGCGAAAAGCCTCGGTGAAATCTCTCCAGGTAGGAATCTGGCCAGCTGGAAGCATAGCCTCATAGTTCTGCCACCAAAGACTAGCAGGACCTTCCAGGTGATATGTGGCATAGGTGACCTTGTCATCTTCAGCTACGTTCGCGGAACGCAGCTTATGAGTGATGCTACGGAGCCAGTCATCTGCATCGAGTGGCTCAATAGAATGATGAAAGGTGGGTGGATGCAAGCGAATGAAGTCATGAATGGTTACAGACCCTTTGAACTGATGTGCGGTGTTCTCCTCGATACGTGCCAACAAGCGGTTAGACTCACGCTTGTTCCTCTCCCTCTCTAACATGAATTCTGCCAACGAAGGCTGGTCGGGAGGATCCTCATCCCTACCATCTCTGCGGTTCTGGCTACGAACAATAGAACTTGATGACATCCTGAGAAAACGAAACCAGGGACAGAATCAACATCAATTATAGGCTATAGAATGTAGGATAAGGAGATTAGTATCTCTCGAACTCCTAGGGCAATTCCGGCAGCATAACGGCGGTAAAATGCTCAGAATGAGACATCGTGCCAAAAATGGGGTAGAACAATAACTCAACATCACCACTCAAGGTTCTGGAATAGAACTAACAGACTACACCGGAAGTAGTCGAAACTGGGATATGACTCTGATCAACCAATCCTATGGGACTACGGAGTAGTAACACGTGATCCTGATAGACGGAAGAGAAGCCTAGTTCCTTAACCCCGTAGAAAAGGTAGGATGACTCAGATCAGAAGGCCATGAGGTAAAAGGAGTAAAAAGAGCCTTACGTTCCTTCCCACAATCAATTCCCTTACATAACTAAAGAATTTCTAGACTCAACTTCGACCAATTTGGCTTGGTAATCCTACAGGCAGTCAGGCTCTGATACCAAAGCTGTCAGGACCCTGACTCAATGCCACATCGATCTAGCATGTAACACCTCATATCACTTTGCGGCCTCACGCACGGTATCCCCACGGGTGTCGCCTTACCTTTGCCCGGGACCGTTTGCGCCTTTTGTCACACGTATATGATAGTGTCGCTAGCATCCATATGATAAGAAGCTCGGGCTGACATGGCTAGTCGTAAACCCCAAGTGGCACAAACTTACAGGGACAGGCATCCATGACCCAGCATCGAACGTGTCGGTCATCAGCGAGTGAATCCAGGTTGTAGCACTGGGCTAACAGGACTCCGGTGAACCGGGCTGTAGCTGGCTAACAGGACTCCGGTATTCATCACGTGACATTTCCTCAAAGGGACAGACACAGGAACGAAGAAGGACACATGCCGGCCAGCCTAAGTGTTCTGGGGCACTAGCAAGCTACCAGAGCTCAGTGGAAGCACTATGAGACATTTCCCGGTAAGAGAGGCTACTAAGGATAAACAACTAGATAGTCAGATCCCACACATTGAAATACACATTACACGTACGCATAACATGCAAGTATGTGCTGTACAACATGGCATCACAGCATAACTCAACAACTCATATAGATAAAGCTCAAAGAGCCATCATAGCATTTATTACAAACAGGGGTCACATGACCCAACATTCAGAGCAAACAAGCAACAGGCGGAAGCATTACATGTCTGAGTACAGACATCTACAAATGAAAAAGGCTGAAGAGCCTGACTATCTACAACATCCGATCAAGATCGTAGCTGAGGTACAAGCTACTCGTCGAAATCCACAAGACACTAGTAAGACCGAAGTCTCCGCTGCAAAAACATAAATAAAGCAACATGAGTACAAAGGTACTCAGCAAGACTTACATCAGATCCTATCATACATGCATTTGTATCAAGAGGGTAATGTGGGGTTTAGTTGCAGCAAGCCAGCTTTGACTCTGTGGCTATCCTGTTCTACGACTACCAGAACTTCTTTGAGGTGATATGGCGCACACGAGTCCACTAATCACCACACAATACACTACTATGGATTCATCCCCGTCTCCCTACGAGAAGGCCATCCATAGCACTCACACTTGTCTTGAGCATTTTATAGTAACCACTTCAAGTTGTCTATGTAGCATGTAAGCATCCAAGAAGTCCATAACCGCGGACCCGACTATTCGAATAGATCATGTCAACCCTGCAGGGGTGTACTTCTTCACACATGCTCTCGCCACTTACCGCCATGTACACGTCATGTATCTCGGCAACCTTCAAGTGGAAGCCTGGCGAGGGTGTCGGCCAAGACCTGACTAACCACACAAGACTCTAATCCAGGTTTATCGCCTATTCGGGTTCCATCCGCAAGGAGATCCGGCCGGGGTTTCACTCACGGCCCCAAACGATGTGTGCAGGGTTCCCAAGCCCACCTCGCCGGATGGATCTACGCTTGGTACACCGTGCCACTTGTGCCTAGTCTGTCCCAAGCCCACCTGGCCGGGTGCCACTTGGTAGACTACTAACACTACCTACAAACACCAGAAACTAGTTGCGACTCCTGGACAGAGATCAAGTCGGTTAATAAGTCGTGAGAGTCAATTAAGGATCCCAATGTGTGGTAGTATCGAGTCATTGGACAACATACATAGAACTCAGTGCTTAAGGACGGTTCCAGTGAGACAACCCACCATGTACTCCTACATGGCCTCTCACCGCTACCTTTACAAAATCGTGTTCACACACTTCACTCTCAGCATCAGAACATATCATAACACTCCAATTCATTCCCAATGAACCAGACCGGACACAACTCTAAGCAATAGCAGGCATAGCATGGTAGGAACACAACATGGCTCAATCAACTCCTACACATGCTAGTGGGTTTCAACTATTTACTGTGGCAATGACAGGTCATGCAGAGGAATGGGTTCAACTACCGCAACACAAAGTAGCAGATGAATCGTTGTTGTCCTAATGCAATAACTGAGAGCAGGAGCGAGAGAGTAGGTGTCGGTGTACTAGAGTAGGGGTACCCTAGTATCCCGAACTTGTGCACGGGCAGTTGCAGCACCCCGCGACAAGGCTTGCCGGGCGACCGCCAAGGTCCTCCGTGGTTCCCTTGGAGCCATTCAAGAGCAAAGTATTCTGGCCAAGGAGACAAGGCCCCGGCAAGAGGAGCTTGCCGGGAAGGCCAACCAAGGCATTTCAAGGAACTTGCCGCGACGAGCCGCGCGTCGCGGCAAGGCCCGGTGAGCGACAAGCTTCCGGGCCCGACAAGACAACGGCCGCGGCAAGGCGCTTGCTGCGGCAGGCTACCACTCTGTACCCACGCTCCAGCACATCCACCAACGTGTCGCTCTGGGGGCCTTTCCAGGCGCGCGTGGCGGGAGGCTGTGCAGCCAGCGGTGCGCGGTGGCATGCGAAGCTGACAAGAGTACCATCATGGCGAATGGTGGCGTCCCTGACGGTCCTTTTCTGCACTATTTGGGCGACGCAGACGGGCATTAAATGCCTTTGTCCCCTGCCGTCAGGGTTAGGTAGGATGCACTGTGCAGGTAGCTGCACCAACCACCTCTCTTTTTACATTTTTACCCTTCTCTGCATTGCCACCTGTCGGTGACCCCTTGAGCATATAAAAGGAGGCCCATGCGCAACGTAGAGGGGGCTCGGATCATTTCGAAGCCAAAGAAACACTTAGCTCTCTGGAGCAAGAACACAATACAATCAAACAAGCAGCAGTAGGAGTATTATCTCTCCGGAGAGCTCCGAAGCTGGGTAAACTGCTCGTGTGCTCCGCCTCGATCTGCTCTTCGTGCGATCTCCGCCCCCCGCCGAACCGAAAGGGGCCCGGTCCGCCGGCCCCATAGGTGCTCGTGGATCAGTTTCCCCGACATCTTTGGCGCGCCAGGTAGGGGGCGTCGAGATTGTGTGAACCTGATCCGGCGTTCACACGAGCCAGATCTTCATTTTCTTCATCGACATGCCACCAAACAAGAAGACTTCGGCGGCAGCTGCTCCGTCCACGTCACTTCCACCACCGCCGGAGCAAACGGGTGGTGGAGTGGACGCCGGCGGAAGGACGGACGTCGACGAGGAAGCTCACGGTGCTGCCAGGTCCAAGGACAAGGCTGCGCAGACCTCGGTGTCCGTACATGTACCGCGCAGACCTCGGTGTCCGTACAAGGACAAGGAGGCGCAGGACCGAAAGCGTCATGGTATTCGCAGTACCATACGTTCGTTGGGAGAAGATCGAGCTGGTGGATCTCGGGGTGCTCAAGACCAACATGCACACCAACGTGCTGGCACAAGTGATACACGGTCGCCTGGACAGGATGCTGCTCCTTCTAACATAGTTAGAAGTCCGAGCATGTCCCGCTCCTCGCACCGTTCGCCACTGCCGCCCACCACTCCAGCAGAAGCTTTGGCGCGAGCTCAGCTGCTCCTGGATTACCCTCCAGCAGAAGACAAGATCGACCAATGGAGGGCCACCATTCAGAGTCTCATTGGCTTTGCCAACGGCGACACTCCATGGCAGCCAAGTGCATCGCGGCCGCGGCAGGACTGCCAGGCACGAGCCGGTGGCGACGAAACCGGTGGGGGTGCAACCACCATGCACTCTCCACCTCGAAGGCCAAGATCGCCGACTCGTCGGATCCACCTCGACAGCGACTCCACCGCATCATCAAATCCACGAGCTCGTCGCGATCAGCGCCAAGTTCTTCATGAACGACAGCAAGAAGACGCTCGTACTCGTATCGAGCGCCGAAGAGAAGCGCGACGTCAATCCGACAAGCGCGCTGGGCCCTCTATTGACATGCATGCACCAGGGGAACCAGGCGACTTGCCATATGCGGTAGGTTGCCCTGCGTTCACTCGTGAGCTGCGGCAAGTCCAGTGGCCCAGCACGAAGAATTTCAAGCCAGATGTACCAGAGAAGTACGACGGCAAGACGCATCCGTTGGAGTTCCTCAACATCTACACCATCGCAGTGCATGCTGCCGGAGGACGGGACGACAAGATCATTGCCAACTACTTCTCGCTGGTGCTCAAGCCCAATGTCAGATCCTGGCTCATGCACTTGCCATACAACTCCATATCCTCCTGGGCTGATCTGTGCCATCAGTTTGTCGGCGCCTTTACAGGCGGCCACAAGCCTCATGGCCAAGAGAGCGATCTTCATCTGCTCGCCCAAAAGGAAGGAGAGCCCCTGCGCAAGTACATTCAAAGATTCAGCCGCGTACAGCACAACATCCCAGACGTCCACCCTACCGCGGTGATCAGCGCGTTCCATCAGAACGTGCGAAACTGCAGGATGCGGGAGGAGATGGCGATGTGCAAGATTAGAGACGTCAATGAGCTATATGCCCTGGCCGACAAGTGTGCGCGTGCTGAGGAAGGGAGGAAACTCCCTGGAGAGAATGCTGGAGCAGGAGGATCTGATAGTGAGGAGACTGCCCCGGCAAAGAAAAACCGGTGGCGGAACAACAGGAAGAAAAGAGGCAAAGAGGTGCTGGTCGTTGAGCAGTCCAGCAAGAAAGGCGAAGCTGGTAGCTCCGGCAAGGAGGTTGCCGCAGCTGTGGCGGTCGCCTACAAGCAGGACAGCACCAACAAGCAGTATTGCAAGATCCACCGCACAAAGGGCCATGACCTCCAGAGCTGCAAGAAAGTCGAGCAGCTTGTCAAATAGCAAAAGGCTGAGTACGAGCGGCGCGACAAGGAGAAATTCCAGGAAGGTGCTGGAGGAGCCAGCAAGAAACGTCCCGGCCGAGGAGGACACCGCGGCAAGGCCAAGCAGCGGCAAGGAGACAGACCTCCCCGTGGCCCCGACAAGGATGAAGACGACGACAACGATGAAGATATGGATGATGACGAGACCGATGAGCTGGAGTTCCAGAAAGCCACAGAGGTCCTGTGCGTTGACGGCGGTGCTTCTCTGCATACTTCACACCGCCAGCTCAAGCAGTGGGTGCAGGAAGTCAATGCGGCAGAACCACCTGTCGAGTCACGCAAGCCTCTGAAATGGTCCAGCACGCCTATCATCTTTGATATTGAGGATCACCCTGATCGCATAACTGCGGTCGGGTGCTTGCCGATGTTGGTTTCACCAACTATCCGCAACCTCAAGGTCACTAAGATGCTAGTTGACGGCGGGGCCGGCTTGAACTTGATCTCCTCCGCGGTACTCCAGAAGCTTCAGATCCTTGATGGCGAGCTTGAAGAGACCGGCACGTTCCAAGGAATCAATCCGGGAAGGAGCAAGCCGAAGGGAAAGATCACGCTGCCGGTAACGTTTGGCAGCGAGTTGAACTTCAAGACTGAGAGGGTCACTTTTGATGTTGCTGACTTCCCATTGCCCTACAATGGGATACTTGGCCGTCCAGCACATGCCAAGTTCATGGCAGCCTCTCACTATGCATACAACGTGCTAAAGATGCCAGGCCCGATAAGTGTCATCTATGTCCCAGGCGACAAGAAGGATGCCCTTATCTGCGCCGGCAAGATCTACCGGGAAGCAGCAGCCGCAACAGATCGCAAATCACTTGCCGCTGAAGCTCCCGGGGGGAAGAAGAAGACCAAGTCCGGCAAGAGCTCTAATGCCCACTCCGGCAAGCGCACCTCTTCGGAGTGCTGCGCTACCGTCGAGGACGCGCCATCGAGCTCCACCGGCAAGTGTAAGAAGGCAATGGCAGCTCCACCAGAGACCAAGAAGGTGTCCGCCAAGGAGGATGGTACAGGTGGTACTTTCACCGTCAGTGCCACTCTCAATCCTAAATAGGAAGGCGCGCTCATTGCTTTCCTGCGGGCGAACGTCGACGTGTTTGCATGGCAACCGTCTGACATCCCCGGTGTTCCCAGGAAAGTAATCGAGCACCATCTTGCCGTCTGTCCTCATGCGCGGCCCGTCAAGCAGAAAGTCAGGAAACAAGCAGTGGAGCGCCAAGAATTCATTGCAGAAGAGATCAAGAAATTGGAAGCAGCAGGCCTTGTCAGAGGAGTGCTCCATCCTACGTGGTTGGCCAATCCTGTAGTCGTGCGCAAGGCAAACGGGAAATGGAGGCTTTGTATCGACTATACCGATGTTAATAAAGCTTGTCCCAAATACTCATTCCCCTTGCCGCGCATCGACCAGATTGTTGACTCCACGGCCGGATGTGACCTGCTTTCATTTCTTGATGCATACTCAGGATACCATCAGATCTTCATGGCAGAAGAGGATGAGGAGAAGACCACATTCATCACCCCATGTGGCACATATTGTTTCGTATGGATGCCATTCGGTTTAAAGAATGCTGGTTCAACATTTGCAAGGGTTGTCCATCACACTTTTGAACCGCAAATGCACAGAAATGTGGAAGCCTACATGGATGACATAGTGGTCAAGAGCAAGGACAAAGCGACTCTGATCCAAGATTTAGATGAAACCTTTGTGAATCTGCGCAAGATCAACCTCAAGCTTAACTCCGAGAAGTGCGTGTTTGGAGTCCCTTCCGACAAGCTTCTCGGGTTCTTTGTGTCTCAGCGGGGAATTGAAGCCAATCCTGAGAAGATCAAGGCCATTGAGCAAATTGAAGCACCAAAGCGCGTCAAGGATGTACGAAGACTTGCCGGTTGCGTGGCTGCTCTCAACAGGTTTATCTCTAGATCTGCTGTGCGCACCCTGCCATTTTTCAAAATACTGAAGAAGGCAGGTCCAATGAAATGGACTCCGGAAGCGGAGGCTGCGCTGCAGGACTTGAAGAAATACCTGTCCTCCACTCCAACACTTGTCGCACCTAAGCCACAAGAAAAGTTGCTGCTGTATATAGCAGCAACCAATCAAGTGGTTAGTGCTGCGTTAGTGGCGGAGAGGGAGGCTGATGATGAGCCAGCAACCACGGCAGATACATCCAGCGACAAGCAGAGGACTTCACCGGCAAGCTCTGGTTCCGACAAGGGTGGATCTGCGCAGGAGCATGAGAAGATGCAGAAGAGAATGGTGCAGCGCCCAGTTTACTTTGTCAGTTCCCTCCTGCAGGGGGCAAGGTCGAGGTACTCTAGTGTGCAGAAATTGCTTTTCGGCCTCCTCATGGCCTCGAGAAAGTTGCGCCATTACTTCCAAGCACATGAGATCACAGTCGTCACTCGTTTTCCGCTAAAGAGGATATTGCAAAATCCGGAAGCGACAGGCAGGATTGTCGAGTGGGCACTGGAACTGTCAAGCTTTGGCCTCAAGTTTGAAAGCACTTCAACTATCCAGAGCAGAGCATTGGCAGAGTTCATAGCAGAGTGGATGCCAACACAGGATGAAGAAATTCCAGAAACAAGCATCCCCGTCAAGGAAGCGAGCAAAGAGTGGATGATGTACTTTGATGGTGCCTTCTCGCTGCAAGGCGCCGGTGCGGGCGTGCTACTAGTTGCACCCACCGGAGAGCACCTCAAGTACGTAGTCCAGATGCACTTTCCCAAGGAGCAAGCAACGAACAATATTGCAGAGTATGAAGGTTTGCTTGCCGACCTCAGGATCACAGCAGACCTTGGGATCAAGAAGCTCATTGTCAGGGGTGACTCACAGCTTGTCGTCCGCCAAGTGAACAAGAGTTATCAGAGTCCGTTGATGGAAGCTTACGTTGATGAAGTGAGGAAGCTAGAAGAGTGCTTTGACGGCCTGCAGATGGAGCATGTTCCAAGAGCTCAGAATGACATCGCTGATGGCCTGTCAAAGTGCGCTGCACTTAAGTTACCTGTGGAACCAGGGATCTTTGTGCTCAAGCTGACTCAACCATCCGTAACACCATCAACTGGACAGAGCAAGAAGAGGAAGTTGATTTCTGGTGATTATTTTCCGGCAGAGCTTCCCGAAGCCGCCGCCAAGAAGGTCCCCAAGATCAACACCAAGAATGCTGAGGAGCAGTCTGCTCCGGCAAATCTTAGGGTTTATTCCATTGAATCAGGCGCTCCCGACAAGTTTTGCTCCGGCAAGCTTGCCGGGGAACATCAAGCTCCGGCAGAGCCACAGGTTCTCGCCGTAGAAGCGGATGCTCCCGCAGCAGCAGATGTGCCTTTAGTCCTTGTTGTCGAGCCGCAAGCTCCAGTATGGGCACAACAGATTGTCCATTTCCTTCAGACAAGAGAACTTCCCGAAGAACAAGAAGAAGCGGAAAGAGTAGCCCGGCAGTCAAGTATGTACCAGTTTGTTGACAACACACTGTACAGAAGAAGACTCAACGGTGTGAAATTGAAGTGTATTCATCGGGAAGACGGACAAAAGCTGTTGGCAGAGATACATGGAGGCATATGTGGTCACCACATTGGCGCAAGAGCACTTGCCGGCAAAGCGTTCCGGCAAGGTTTCTTTTGGCCGACAGCCCTCCAGGATGCAACTGCACAAGTAACCAAGTGTGAAGCGTGCCAGTTCCATTCCAAGCAGATACACCAGCCAGCTCAAGCTCTCCAGACGATCCCTTTATCCTGGCCATTTTTGGTCTGGGGGCTCGATATCCTCCGCCCCTTCCCCCGAGCTGTCGGGGGCTTTGAGTACTTGTACGTTGCACTCGACAAGTTCACAAAGTGGCCGGAAGTGGAACCAGTGAGGAAGGTGACAGCATAGTCAGCAGTCAAGTTCTTTAGGTCGATTGTTTGCCGTTTCGGGATCCCTAACAGGATCATCACCGACAACGGCACACAATTCATGAGCCGCACCTTCATGCAGTACGTCCAAGATCTTGGCGCCAAGGTCTGCTTCGCTTCTGTTGCTCATCCGAGAAGCAACGGTCAAGCAGAGAGGGCAAATGCTGAAGTGCTGCATGGGCTCAAGACCAGAACTTTCGACAGGCTGCACAAGTGCGGAAAGAACTGGATCGAGGAGCTGCCGGTGGTTCTTTGCTCGATCAGGACGACGCCAAATCGAGCCACTGGCCAGACACCTTTCGCTCTAGTCTATGGAGCAAAGGCAGTTCTCCCCATGGAACTTGTATACGGGCCACCTCGAGTGCTCGCTTATGATGAGCTTAAGCAAGAGCAGTTGCGGCAAGACGACGCGCTGCTCCTTGAGGAGGACCGTCTTCAGGCTGCTGTACGAGCTGCTCGATACCAGCAAGCTTCGTGCCGCTACCATAGCCGCAAAGTTAAAGCCAGAAGCTTCGACGAAGGCGACCTTGTTCTTCGGCGCATTCAGTCTGCCAAGAATTCCAACAAGTTGACGCCGAAGTGGGAAGGCCCTTATCGGGTGAAACGAGTCACTAGGCCTGGCGCCGTCCGCCTTGAGACCGAAGATGGCGTACCGGTGAGCAACTCCTGGAACGTTGAGCATCTTTGTAAGTTTTACCCGTAGGGCGCGGTTGCCGGAACCCGTTCCGGCAACCACCTTTTGTACAAGTCTTGCCGATGTTGCATGTAATCCTTTGTACAAAGCCGGGCGCAGATCCCGTGCATAAGTAAAGCTCATGTGCTCCGCACATCTTGTCAATTTCATGCATTATTTTCGTTCTTGCATGCGTTATCTGACACTTTGTGCAGCGCCTACCCCCAGTAAGCAATAATAAGTTGAAAGGTTCCATACCTTTATTTTCTCTTCTTTCTTTTTCTCAACAAAGTAAAGGAAGGTTCCCTCGCACACAAGTTTACCGGTGGAAAGGAGAAGAAAAGGCGTGGACCAGGCATCATTCAAGGAAGTTTCGCCTTACCGTAAAGCAAATGACAGAAAAGCTAAGTTGCCAAAGTTTGAGCAATCAGTTTTTAAATTTTAAAGTTATCTGCCTTGAACGACCGTGCTTTGTATGGAAAACCTGTGCGCGGAGGAACCAACTCGTAGCTAGTTGCGCCCTTACTTTGTTTCGAGTCCGCTCAACAACTTAAGTGAGCTGCGACTAGCTGCGGCAAGGTTTCTTGTCGGAAGCGGCATCGCCAGCAGGCTGCTGATGTCCCGCACTCAGCGCTCGCGGCAAAGGTGCCCGCGCCATCAAGTTCCCTAAAAGCGTAGGGTAAAAACATACAAAGGAAGGGAGCAAGTAAAGGAAATAACATAGCAATCTCTACCCAAAATAAAGTTATATTACAAGATAGCTTGTCGCAACTCTAATAGATTGTTCTCGCGACATAACCAGCAGCGACAAAGAGAAAAAGGAAACGGGCGGCCTAATCTACGCGATCGCCCTCAACCCTCTTAATCTCTCTCACCTTGTCCACAATGGGTGCGACAAGGGCCTTGAGCACATCCAGATCAGCATCTGGCGGCAAGGATTTGAGGACGTTGGTGAGGTTGAGGCCTGGATTGCGGAAGGCCACCTTCACTAGCACCTTCTGAAGAACCCCCGCGCAGATTCTGCGCGACTCGTCGGCCAGCTGCTTTGGGATCTTCTCCTGGAGTCGCTGGAGGGCCGTCGCCACGCCCTTGAAGAATAGGCTGAGCTTGGCGCTGGGTTGGAGGTGCTCGTCGGAGGAGTACCCGAGCTCCTCCATCCCCAGCTGCGCCAGCTCCCCGTCGATGGCGGCGGCAATATTCACCAGACCCTCAGTCCAGTGCTCCACAGTCTCCTTGAAGGCGTCGTGGGCGGCAGCAGCATTCGCCAGCAGCGCCTCGTCGGCCTTGACCTTCTCCGACAAGGCCACCTCCCGCCCCCTGGCACCATCCAACGTCTAAGTCAAAGTGGCCAGCTTCAACTCGAGGTCCGCGTTGGAGTCCTTGGCGGTGCTGAGTTCCTTGCCCCTCTCTGCGAGAAGACCCTGCAATTCACCATGAGCGGCAGCATCCTTCTCGCGCTCACGCTTGAGAGCGGCAAGCTCCTCGCCACTCGCCCTGAGATCAGCCTCTAGCTGCGCTACCTTCGCCTCCAGCTCCTTCTTGGCGGCCTCGGCAATTTCGGCAGCATCCCTCGCTTCCTTGACAGCCCCTCCAATTGCTTGCTCCCGCGCGGCAAGTTCCTCCTCGTGGCTGTCAAGATTCACCTTGCGCTGAGCCAACTCTCCTTCTTGCGCAAATAAATTCTCAGCGACAAGCTGTTGTTTCTCTTCAGCTTCAGCCTTCTCGAGGAGGAAGGCTTTCCGCTCTTCGAGAAGCTGCTCCCGCTCCTCCGCCAGGGACCAGAGAGCCTCCTGCCTGAGACCCCGGAGCTCCTCTGCACGCTTCTCAATATCCACCCCCGCCTTCACGACAAGCGCCTCTCGGGACGCCAGTTTGGCTTGGCGGGCGAAGTAAAGCGATGTCAGCTTCCGCAGCAGCCGCTCCTCCTCAAGCTCGTCGCCACTTCTGCTTGGCGTGTCGACCACCGTCAGCCCAGCAGAGGCGAGCACCTCTCCGTCCAGGATTTCTCCCTTGACCGGCGCCCTGGAGCTTGACGCCCAGGGGAGCTTGATGAAGATACCATCGCCGGCCTTCAAGTAGGCGTCGGGCTGGGGCTCTTCGGAGCCTGGCGCTGCAGCGTCGGCGGAGGGATCGGCGGTCGGCGCAGCGCCTGGCGCTCCTGTGGCCTCGGGGCCGTCAGTGCGATCGCCGGATCCCTCGCCCGCTTCTGCGGCGGCAGCCTTGGCGGCCTCTTCGCCGGCGGGATCATCAGCACCGGCCTCTTCTTCGGTGGCGGTGGCGTCGTCATTGTTGACACGCACGTCCTCCTCGTAGGCGGCCTCTGTCTCCATTGGGTCCGCGGCAGGTGGATCTGACAACCGAAGAAGGGAGAAAGATCAAGCAAATGCTCAAGAAGAAAATCTGAAGAAGAAGAACCCAAGGGAAGTTCTCGGGTGAAAGGGGTACCTGTGCTGGGATCTGCGGTCGTGGTCTCCACCACCGGAGGATCGCTGGCGCTGTCCCTTGCCGGAGAACTGCCCCTTGCCGGAGAATTCTCCCTTGATGGAGAATTCTCCCTTGCCGGGGAACGCTCCCTTGCCGGGGAATTCTCCCTTGGCGGCGTAATCGAAGCAGATGGCACCTCGGGAGCAGCTTCCGGGCACTCCTGGTGAGGCTGCTCTGCTCCTACACAAATCCAACAGCCAAGATATCAGTAGAAAGAAGAGCACCCACGCACGCCTAAAAGCAGGAAGTAAACTATAAACTTACGCTGGGGGCTGCGCTGGGGGCTGCTTTGGGGAGTAGTTGCCGGGTCTGTCAAGGTGGTCTCAGACACACCCCCTGCTGACGCGGTGGGACCGTCTTCGATGACAATCACCAGGGCCTTGGCTCTCTTCGCCGCTCTCTGGGCCAACGTCCTGAAAAGGAACGGATTCAGATCAAAACAAGTCAGATACAAGACGAAAGCAACAAGATTGAAGAACTACGAGGACAGCAAGGGGATCTTACTCTTCTTCTTCGTCGTCGGAACTGAGCGCGGAGAGATCGAAGTCCGGCTCTCCTGCGGTGCGGCGAGGCGGAGGAGTAGGCTCCCTCGCCCGCTTAGCAGGAGCAGTGGTGGCGGACCGGGAAGACCCCGCTCCAGTTGCCGCAGCGGCGTGAGGCGCTCCCGCGGCAACGGTGCTTGCTGCGGTAGAGCGTGTCGCGCGGCTCGGCGGCTGTTGACCCGTCTGTCGCCCCGCTACGTCCGCGGCCTTGCGGAGACGCCTTCTTGGCGGGGCCGGGGGCTCCGCCTGCGGCAAGCTGTCTGAAGGTTCGGGATCTTCCTCGCCGGGCTCGCTCGGCTCGGCTTCAGGACCGGCAAGATCTTCCTCGCCGGCAAACTCCTCGGGCTCGGCTAGGCTTGCCGCCTCTGCTGCCTCTGCCTCCTCCACGGTGAACCGGAACACGCCCACGGCAGCAGCTGCTGCCGCCTCTTCCAGCCTGGTGGCGATGCGCTGCATCTCCGCATCGGTGGTGTCGCGGGCGAGGCTCTTCTGCTCATCAGCGCAGACCGGCACTTCTACCAAGTCATCGAAGAATGCCCGCACGATGTCATCCGCAGGTTCTTGCCAAGTTGGGGCGATTCCGTGCGAGTCACACAACGGCATCATCGCGCGGATGCGGTCAAGTGAAGAATTGTTGCACAGCGGAATGACATTCCGCGGCAACATGAATGGGTGCTGAGGGTCGCGCTTGAACAGCTCCAGAAGCATTGCGTCCAACTCCAAGACCGTGAAGTTGAAATTGAGGCCCGGGCATAGCCTCATGATGTCCGCCGAGTTCTTGAACTCCCAGGCGGGTCTCCCCCTCTCCTGCAGGGGGGCGATGCGGCGGCGAAGGAAATCTGCGCCAACTGCGCCTACAGTGAGCCCGGCAAGCCTGAGGCGAAGAATCCGGGTGACGGCGATCTTCAGCCTGTCGTCTTCCGGGGCCACGTTGCTCCAATCGTTGTCGCGCACTATTGGGGCTTGGTGCAGGGCGGTGAACGACTGCGGGTTCTCCTCGACGATCCAGCACCACTCAGCTCTCCACTCCTCCCATGTGCTGCGAAGCTCTCCCTCCAGATAGGCTTCCTTCTTGCCGACCCTCGAGATCCAAGCAATTCCTCCGGCAAGGGGCTCTCCTCTCTCGACTCGAGGCATGAAGAAGTGGCGGAAGAGGGCTACGTTTGGGTGGACTCCGACAAAGTTTTTGCACAAATGTGCGAAAACTAACATGGTCAGAACGGCATTGGGGGTGAAGTCAAGGAGGCGGAACCCGTAGGTGTTCATGATGTCACAAAAGAATTCAGAGAAAGGCGGGCAGAGCCCGTAGTAGAAGAACATCGCGAAAAAGGGGTACCCGTTCGGAGCCTGTCTCGAAGCGGTGGCCGGGAGAACCCTCGTGCGCGGATGCGCTCGCGTCTCCATCGACCAGAAGAGGTAGTAGTACTCCCTCAGCTCCTTCGCGTCAAGTTGAGGGGGGAAGATGGCCCGCTCCTTCCGCAGCGCCGTGAGCCGTTGCGCCTCGGCTGACTTCACGCCCTTCCCCTTGTCGTCTTTCGGAGCCATGGCGGAGGTGGTGAGGGAGGTCGGCGGCGTCGGTGGAGCTGGTGGCAATGGGGGGCGGAGCGCTGCTCTCTTTCGGCTTCGGGAAGAAGGGGAGAGCGGCGGAGATTTTTCGGGAACGAAGTAGCAACCGGCGAAGTGGGGAAACTGCCCCTGTTTCCCCTGCTTATAAAGAGGGAGGGGGCGGACGTTTCGCCCTTCCGAATAAAGAAACCACCCACGATCTCTCCCACGATGCCGCATTCAACGCGTGCCGTTCGGGGAGGGCGCGGTGGATACGGAGCAAGATTCGGCGTACCCCAGGCCGCGCATGCCCGTGCCCTGTTTTGGGCCTGGCCCAACAGCGCTTGGCACCGTGTGTGGCCCAGGCCCGGGGACTCCTGTCGGTGTACTAGAGTAGGGGTACCCTAGTATCCCGAACTTGTGCACGGGCAGTTGCAGCACCCTGCGACAAGGCTTGCCGGGCGACCGCCAAGGTCCTCCATGGTTCCCTTGGAGCCATTCAAGAACAAAGTATTCTGGCCAAGGAGACAAGGCCCCAGCAAGAGGAGCTTGCCGGGAAGGCCAACCAAGGCATTTCAAGGAACTTACCGCGACGAGCCGCGCGTCGCGGCAAGGCCCGGTGAGCGACAAGCTTCCGGGCCCGACAAGACAATGGCCGCGGCAAGGCGCTTGCTGCGGCAGGCTACCACTCTGTACCCATGCTCCAGCACATCCACCAACGTGTCACTCTGGGGGCCTTTCCAGGCGCGCGTGGCGGGAGGCTGTGCAGCCAGCGGTGCGCGGTGGCATGCGAAGCTGACAAGATTACCATCGTGGCGAACGGTGGCGTCCCTGACGATCCTTTTCTGCACTGTTTGGGCGATGCAGACGGGCATTAAATGCCTTTGTCCCCTGCCGTCAGGGTTAGGTAGGATGCACTGTGCAGGTAGCTGCACCAACCACCTCTCTTTTTACATTTTTACCCTTCTCTGCATTGCCACCTGTCGGTGACCCCTTAAGCATATAAAAGGAGGCCCATGCGCAACGTAGAGGGGGCTCAGATCATTTCGAAGCCAGAGAAACACTTAGCTCTCTGGAGCAAGAACACAATACAATCAAACAAGCAGCAGTAGGAGTATTATCTCTCCGGAGAGCTATGAAGCTGGGTAAACTGCTCGTGTGCTCCGCCTCGATCTGCTCTTCGTGCGATCTCCGCCCCCCGCCGAACCGAAAGTGGCCCGGTCTGCTGGCCCCATAGGTGCTCGTGGATCAGTTTCCCTGATAGTAGGATTTTATCGGAATGAACAAGGGGGTTTGCTTGCCTGGTAGATCAACAAGGGGGCACTGCTCCTCATACAGGTACTCTGGAACGGTCTCCGGAGCAGGACCTATCGAGAAGGAACGATGCCAACAATCAATACATAAGCATATGCAACAATATGATGCATGAACATGGCATGAAGATGTGATGTTGTTTGAGCTAATGCAACTAGTATTCATTTGGTTTGAAGTCCATTTGAACCAAAGGTTCAAATGCATCTCCAAATAAGCTCTTTATATAAGCCATTTTAGTGTTTCACTTATACAGCAGGTATAACTTGGTTTTTGATGCATGAAACTGGTACATATGGATAGGTTGCATTTTTCTGATAATTTTTCATATATAATTTATTTCAATCTGAGCTACGGTTGAATTGATATGAATTTTTGAAGTTTGAACATTTTCTGGAATTTCCTGATTTATTTTAATTCCAGAAAATATATTATTGCGCCAGCATGATGTCATGCCTGCGTCAGCAGGTCAACGGTGCTGACCAGGTCAAACCTGACGGCTGGGACCCACATGTCAGTGTAACATCTAACTAACAGAGTTAGTTAGTGTTAGGTTAGCACTAACCTAGGTTAATTAGGGCCTGGGCCCACCTGTCAGAGAGACAACTAATTAACTGAGTTAATTAGCGCTAACTAAACTAACACCTAAACTAAACAGGGGCATGGCCCACGCGTCAGTGACCCTGGGGGGTCAAACCCCAGGTCAAACAAGTCAAACCCGCCGGCGGTTAGTCGCCAGCGAGATCCGCGGCGTACTTGTGCCCCGGCTAGGCGCGTTGGAGAGCCAGCTCGATGGCGCGTCGGCCGGTGGCCGTGGCTGGGCGTGGGATGGCCGGAGTCAGTGGCGGCGAGCTCGGTTGCGGCCGCCGGAGTTCGGTCATGCACGAGAGCACGTTTGGAGCTCGAAGACGAGAGAAGCAAAGCGCTAGGGATGCTCTACGGGGCCTTACGAGCTTGTTGGACTCGCCGGGGTGACCAAATGGTCACCGGAGCTGCGTCGACGGCGAGCTCGGCGGTGGCAAAGATTCTTCCATGGTGGAGACGACAGCTAGAGGGCGAGCGCGACCAGGGGAGAGAGGGGAGAAGAAGCAGGGCTCACGGCGGACTTGCAGGGCTGCTCGTTGTGGCCGGGGACGCGCTGGAGACGACGAAGTGGCGATGGTGATCTGCGGCGGGCGGAGGTGATGAAGGCGATGGCGACAGCTCCATGGGGCGCTCCGGCTTGTGTGGCTCGGCGGAGAGCTTCACAGCGAGGAGGCGGAGCTCTTGCGTGTGTCGGAGAGGCGAGGGGGAGGTGGTGGCTACGGCAACGGCGTGCGGCGGCGACGGCAGCGTTCGGGCACGGTGGGGAAACGGCGAGGGAGAGAACAGGGGGAGAGTGAGAGCGGTCGGGGCGGCGCGTGGCGTCGCGCGGGGCATCCAGACAACGAGGGGGAGAAGCAGGAGGTGGCGGGGAGACGTGGCCCCAGCCGGACGCGTGCCCCTGTCCTCCTCGTGCGAGGAAGGGTACGACTGGCGTCGGCCAGCTGGCTGGGCCGGCCTGCTGGGCCGCTGGGCCAGGCCACACAGTGCCAGGCCGCGGGTAAGTCCAGGTAGGGTTTCCCTCTTTTATTTCTTTCTCTATTTTTCTGATATTTGTTTTGATTTAATTAAAATACTAAATCATTTTATTACCTTATGCCAATTTTTACAGGAGCTAACTATATTATTCCAGAGCTCCTCAGCAAATGGCATAATTTTTGGACATATATTATATATATGACATATATATATCCAATGCAAATAATTATCGGATTAATCCAAATGGCCAAAATAAATATCCATGAGCTCCTAAAATATTTGTTTGAATTTTACCTCTGACCAATATTTTCAGAGAGCAACATGAACATTTTCTTGGACCTTTTTGGAACAATTTTTATTTGGGTCATTTTCAGAGATGATTCTGAGGGTTTCACAAGTCCTCATTTCAAAATTAAATGGAATTTAAAAATGATGCACAACTGGCTAGCTAGTCTAGGTCATACCAGAACTAGGGATGTGACATCATATACATATATGGGGGACTACGTGTGCCTACAATTGAGTGAGAGACCATCATAATTGGCTAGCTGGGCATGAGATTGTGTGTGTGTGTGTGTGAGTGAGATAGATAGAGAACGATGGAGAGAGATAGAGTTTTAGATGGGCCTATCGAGTGCGAGTGAGATATGCATGTGTATGTGTGACCCAGGTGGATGGAGAGTTTGAGAGAGGGGGGAAGAGCTCCGAGACGACATAGTGGTGCGTGGGAGAGTTACGGGCAAAGAGACAAGGAATTTGTGTGCGTACAATGAGTGCACCCAAGATATCTAGCTTGGACTAGCTAGAGTATCATACATAGTGTGCGAGAGAGACCTATAGATGGTGTATATATGAATGCGG
>NC_057813.1:162527586-162537438 GCF_018294505.1 Triticum aestivum
AGAGAGAGAGAGAGAAAGGGAGAGGGACCAACAAGGTTTTTGTGTCGGATGCGTGTGACAGAATTGAAGATTGTCGGCGAGAGAGTGAGAGAGAGAGAGAACAGGAGTCCGGGAGAGGGGGAGGTCGCGTTTTATGCAGCAAAGATTGATATAAACTTGCATTCAAATATTTAAATTGGAGACCATGTTGTCTGCAATCCACACATGAACGGATATATGCGTATATCAAACAAGTTCATTAATTTGACTTTCAACATATTCATGGAGTACTATAATACTGTACAACATGCTACTCGATTGAGGTGTTCAATTTTGGATTTAGTTCACTATTTTGACCTACTGAACGAGCTAGTTCATTGAATCGAGATATTTCATTTTGGGTTTGATTCGCATTTTTGAGTGGGTCAACTATTTGTCATATAGTAAATTGCTAGGAACGAGCATGTAAAAACACATTACTGCCGAGCATCATCTCTCCACCTAAAAAAGAAGTGGCAAGCTAATATTTCAAATTTTGATTCGAATCGACTTGGTTAGGTAGACGTGAATGCTCGTTCTCCCAAAATTTGAACGAACCGTTAAACATCCTCTCTGCTCAGTGGAATTCGCCCGAGCAAATAAATGGGAGACGCGAAATTACCGTCCTATGTGGGACACACATCAATTGCCCGTTGTACATTGAGGGTAGGTTCGTAACTTCATCCAAGCGCACCTTCTCCTCGACCGAAATGACATGTGCCGAATAATTCATAAACCATGGTCGGCAAAACACGCTCTCCTCGCCCGAAATAGCTCGCGCCCACTATTTCAAAACACGCTCTCCTCGCCCGAATTCGCTCGCGCCCACTATAGTTCAAAACACGCCCTCCTCGCCCGAAATCGCTCCCGCCCATTATTTGGGGAGAAGCAAAGTTACTCTACTATCCTTGACCCTCAGTACACAGACCCAAGCCGAGAAGCCTATAGGCAAGGGTAGAACTGTAACTCCCCCTCACATTTCAGACAAATGCGTCCGTAAGACATGGTTCCACTCCCCTCCAAATCCCCCCCCCCGCCCGCCCCCATTCATACCTCGTGAGCGCCAAATCACCTTCTCCTCGGAAAGCTCCCTTCTCCCGAGCCGCGAAACCTCAGCCCCACCTCCATGGCGCCCCCCACCGCACCAATTTCACAGCCGCCCTCCTCCCTAATGCCGGAGACACTGTCTAATTGCCGTCGTGCACTAGGTCGTGTGCCTCTTACTCCGTGCTGCTGGTGCTGCCTCGACGACGGCCACGTGAAGCGTACCGGAGCCGATTCACCCCTGCCGTTGTTCACGGCGCCGGAGCGGCTCCAACTTTGGATCCGTCCAGAGTCCTGGCGCTGCTTCCGCGTAGCCGTCGACCGTCGCGACATTGCTCTTTCCCTGCCGCCGGTCACCACCGCAACCGCGACGGCCTCACCGACTCGGTAGCTGGACCTGCGTACTTCACCATACCGCCAGATAGGTCGCACCCTCATCCGAAAATCACTTTACTTAGGCGTCAATTGTCATTTTATACTGGGCCAATCGATTCCCAATGGGAAGCAGCACCCCTCGAGGCGGCGGAGCTCCTAGGCTGCCGGTTGGCTGGTGTCTAACGTAAGGGTGCGGGGCCGCAAGTTCACCGCGGAAGCAGCGCTTAGATGGCTATATTCTAGAGTTGCGTGCGTTGAAGGTACTGTCGCCGCCGGGTCTGGATGACGGGGAGTCTTTGTGGATTGGCCCGGGGGCGATGCAACCACGGCAGTGCGGTGGGGTAGGGAGCGGGGTTTTGGACAGGGCCATGGACGGCGGAGGCAGGCTGCTCTGCCGTTGGTCGCTGGCTCTTCGGGGAAGATTCCGAACAGTGTCAGCCGGGAGGCACAAGACGGCCATCAAGCCATCCGGCGCAGATCGGACAGTACCAAAATAAAATAAAATCGTGTTACCCCAATTTATTCTTTAGTCAACACACATGTGACCACTCTCGTACCTTGCTGTTGATCTCTTAGTGTATTTCTTCGGATCAAAGAGATATGTCGTTCTTAACTTTATGCATTATCTGCATCTTCAGACACACCGTCTTCCGACTCACCGCAGCTGCTCCAACAAGGGAAGCATACACCAGAAGGGAGCTACAATCCCCACTCAACAGTTCCCTGCATCGAATGCGTGTGCCCGACATGGACAGCCACAACAACTGCAGGGCCATCGACAAGTCAGCACATGATGCTCACTCCTATGGATGGCAGCCAGATAGGTTGTACCCTCATCTTACTTGTGTGCAACATTTATGGCTTTATTATTCATCTAAGCACGGAAAATAGATCATCACATTTCACTGTATATTCATGCTGATCTCTTATGGGTCTTGTTTAGGAGTTCACGTTGTTCCATAGTTCAGCTAAGATACTTGTTCTTTAGGTAACGTTGTTCCATAGTTATCATCCATCAGCCAATGCTATCCCACAGGCAGGTGATTATAGTATTATACCACTTCTAGTATTACCTATGTTGTTCTTTAATACTTTTGTGTGCCATCTAGTTAATCTCGAGTACAAACGATACATATTCTGTAGCTTTCATCTGTGTTCTCCCTTTAGTTTATGAGACCTATTGCTGCTAGTTAACCCTAGTCCTACTATGTATGTCATCTCCTACAGGCACTCATTTACATAAATCTAACTACTAGTTGTCTTCCATGCATGTCAGATATAATTGCACACACTGATATATCCACAAGAACCTCACAGAGCAATGTAAAGGCCAATAAACTTGATGTCAATGATACCCAATATGATGGAACATGTAAAGGCAGTTCTTCAGAAGACTTGCAGAAAGATGATGAATCCTCTTCACCCCACAAGGTCCTTACTCTAACTTGGTCTGTGATATGGGTACAACATGCATATAATGTCCTGGAGTGTATCTAATCTGTTGCAATGTCATGTGCTTAGCATGCTGATCATGCATGTAAATATGTCATGCCTTCCTGTTTTTCAGTACCTATTCCATTCATGATAACATGTTTTCAAATTCAAGTACTGTCATTCTACTCTATCGCAATGTCATCTGCTTAATTTGGACATCATGCTTCTGAATATCTTATGCATTATTATTCATCAGTATGTACTTCATCTGTCTGCCATACCATGTTTTTTTACATTGAAGTGTTGCTCTAGTGCTCTGTTGCAATGCCATCTTATTTTCCTAATCATACACGTGTATGTTGCCTTGGTTATTTCTGTACGTATTCCGCTAGCATATAGTTTTACATTCAACTAGTTTTTTTTTGCTGTGTTTTCCTGTCGTATCCCTGGCTCTTACACCATACTTCCTCCGTCCGGATTACATGTTGCCGAAATGGATAAAAAAGGATGTATCTAGAACTGAAATACGCCTAGACCCATCCATTTTTTCCAGATGGAGGGAATACATGTCAATATGTCATGCCTTTCTATTCTTCAGTACCTATTCCATCTCTCTGTTGTCGCATGTTTTATAATTAAAGCACCATTCTTCTATACAAGGCATGCAAGGGGAAGACGACTATGTTAGATTCTGAAGGGTTACAGTCCTTTGCAAAAGATCCAAACGCCAGGAGATAATAAACCAACTCCAGTCTTTATAGATACTGCTCCAGCACAGAGAAACCCAACAACTACTGATAATAAGCAGATTCCAGTGGCCAAAGAACTAGTCTGCTCCAGTCGAGCAAAAATATGTCAACTCAATTCTAAGAAGCGTGTGCGTATCCTTGCATCATGAAATTTTATAGCATGCTGATCATATTTTCTACATGTTTCCCACCCATCTCTCTTTCAGAAAATAAGCTTAACAGATAGAAGAATTTCTGCAATGGTATCGTTTGTGAGGAAAGATTCTTGCAGGAATTATCTGTGCTGCAATGTAGATGTAAGTACCTGTTGTATATCACTATATTTTTACATCAGTATGTATTTTGTTAATCGGTGTGAATCCAACCTTTATCTGATCTAAATTTAGTTGTAGCAAAATGTACGATTAAAGGCCACAATGTTGATTTTTGTAAGGAAAACTGCCTGGTAGTTTTGCATCCTGAGCTGCATTAGTGTACTATCTCATATCAGTGGGTTTGAATACTTTGGTTCTGCAGTGGGTTTTTCAGTGTGTTTTTTACTGTGTTGTCCTGTCGTATCCCTAGCTCTTACATCATACTCCCTCCGTCCGGATTAAATGTCGCGGAAATGGATAAAACTAGATGTATCTAGAATTGAAATACGCCTAGACCCGTCCATTTATTTCAAGATGGAGGGAATACATGTCAATATGTCATGCCTTTCTATTCTTCATTACCTACTCCATCTCTGCTGTAGCATGTTTTATAACTGAATCACCATTCTTCTATATAAGGCATGCAAGGGGAAGACAACTCTGTTAGAATCTGAAGGGTTACAAACCAGGTCTTTGCAAAAGATCCAAACGCCAGGAGATAATAAACCAACTCCATTTTTCATAGATACTGCTCTAGCACAGAGAAACCCAACTCCCACTGATAATAAGCAGATTCCAGTGGCCAAAGAACTAGTCCGCTCCAGTCCAGCAAAAGAATGTCAACTCCATTCTAAGAAGCGTGTGCGTATCCTCGCATCATGAAATTTTATAGCATTCTGATCATATTTTCTACATGTTTCTTACCCATCTCTCTTTTAGAAAATAAGGTTAAACGATAGAAGACTTCCTCCACTAGGATCGTATTCGAGGAAAATATCTTGCGGGAATTCTCTGTGCTCCAATGCTGATGTAAGTACCTATTGTATATCACTATATTTTTACATCAACATGTATTTTGTTAATCGGCGTGAATCTAACCTTTATCTGATCTAAAATTAGTTGTAGCAAAATGTTAAAGGCGCCAATGTTGATTTTTGTAAGGAAAACTGCCTGGTAGTTTTGCATACTGAGCTGCATGAATGTACTATCTCATATCACGCACATTACTGAATTGTAGTGCTTCTCTGGTTGCCCATTCATTCATTGTGTCAATGTTGCTTTTGTACTACCTTACCTGGCTGATGATAGCTGTGCCATATTGTGTTCATTTGGTGTAGGCTACTTGCCCAAACGTTCGTTGTGTCAATGTTGCTTTCCTATTATCTGACTTGGCCAATGATAGCAATGCTAGTGTGTTAATTTTGTGCAGGCTGCTAAAGATAAGAAGACAAACTCTAAGAACAGCAAGGCAACCCCATTGTTTCTTTCCAATAAATCAGGCCAGGTAATATGGCAATAACTCATGATTAATCTGTTTGGTTCCCGCCCTAATTTATGTTATGATGCAGTGGTTGAGACACTGTCCACTATCAATAATACAAGCCTGCCAAAATCGCCATCTGAATCAGTTCAGTATCCTCTGTCTCGAATGCAACGGAATAAATGTATGTTTGTGAACCAATTAATGGCTGAAGCAATGATGGAAATGGTGGATGAATCAGAGGTGCAGAGTCGTGTGACACAACAACTGATCAATGTTTTCAGAGACAGTGTAGCAAAGCAGAAATAACTTGCCCACATGCTTATGGGTGTCATCTGTGCTGAGGTTGCAGATTGTGACGTTGTAGATGGTTAGGTTCTTCTCATTTATTTGCACTGGCATCAATCTTTGATTGCCCAGTGGATGTAATTTCCTGGAATATATGCTGGATGTGCAACGTTATTCCCTGTATGCCGTACCTTTGCATGATCGGTTTTGGTCCTGTGCATAATTGCTCGTTGTAATGGGCTCAAATTATCTAATTTGACCTAAAGACATGTACGAACTTTAGTGGGCCCATTAAGTTAATGGGCCGTTACTAGGCCGAAAGTTAATGGTCGGCCCTCTTACCTCCCGGGTCGTTAACAGGCCGACATCGAAGCGGGCAATAGGTGGCCCCAGTTTATTTCACGGGCCGTTAACAGGTCGTTACTAAGTTTGGGCTACATATGGCCCAACTATACTGTAGGCCTTTAGCAGGCCGAAAGAGATAGCGGGCTTGTACTGGACCATGAAGACCATGGGCCGCTAAGAGGCCGAAAGTGTCACGCCCAATATGCGATACTATCCCAAAGAGACACGAAGGTCCCACCAAGGATAGAACCGCATATTGAAACGCTTTTGCAAGGTGGATATCATTACATCAACATTACATAATAGATGGGGATACATACAAAACATCCAGTGACACATGAATACAACATTATATCATACATGAGAACAACATCCGACTACGGATGAACCACAAACAAAAGCTCAAACAACATCCACCCTGCTAGCCCAGGCTGCCGACCTGGAACCTATCCCCTGATCAAAGAAGAAGCAGAAGAAGAACTCCAAGACAAGTAACATCGCTCTCGCGTCAAGATCATCGCATAACCTGTACCTGCAATTGTTGTTGTAGTAATCTGTGAGCCACGAGGACTCAGCAATCCCATTACCATGGGTATCAATACTAGCAAAGCTTACAGGGAAAGGAAGGGGGTAAAGTGGTGAGGTTGCAGCAGCGACTAAGCATATATGGTGGCTAACATACGCAAATAAGAGCGAGAAGAGAGCAAGCGGAACGGTCGTGAAGCTAGCAATGATCAAGAAGTGATCCTGAACTCCTACTTACGTCAAACATAACCCAAAAACCATGTTCACTTCCCGGACTCCACCGAGAAGAGACCATCACGGCTACACACACGGTTGATGCGTTTTAATTCATATCTGGTGTCAAGTTATCTACAACCGGACATTAGCAAATTCCCATCTGCCCATAACCGCGGGCACGGCTTTCGAAAGTTTATACCCTGCAGGGGTGTCCCAACTTAGCCCATGATAATCTCTCGTGATCAACGAAGGATATACCTTCTCCCAGGAAGACCCGATCAGACTCGGAATCCCGGTTTACAAGACATTTCAACAATGGTAAAACAAGACCAGCAAAGCCGCCCGATGCGCCAACAATCCCGATAGGAGCTGCACATATCTCGTTCTCAGGGCAACACCAGATGAGCAATCCGTACAACTAAAACCAGACCTTAAGTTTCCCTGAGTGGGCGCTGCAAAGGGCTCTGGTTCGGACCAGCACTTAGGGAAGCACTGGCCCAGGGGGGCTAAAATAAAGATGACCCTCGGGCTCCGGAAACCCAAGGGAAAAAGGGCGAGGTGAGGCAAATGGTAAAACCCAGGTTGGGCCTTGCTGGAGGAGTGTTATTCAAAGTGAACTGTCAAAGGGGTCCCATAAATCACCCAACCGCGTAAGGAACGCAAAATCCGGGAACATAACACTGGCATGACGAAAACTAGGGCGACAAGAGTGGAACAAAATACCAGGCATAAGGCCGAGTCTTCCACCCTTTACTAAGTATATAGATGCATTAATTAAATAAGAGATATTGTGATATCCTAACATAATTCTGTCCATCGTGTGGCAATCTTCAACATCACCTTCAACTAACAATGCTATAACAGGGCCTGAGCAAAAGCGGTAACATAGCCAAGCAATGGTTTGCTAGGAAGGGTGAAAAGGTTAGAGGCTGACATGGCAATTTGGGAGGCTTGAAGAGTAAATGATAGGTAGCGCAGCATAGCGATAGAACGAAGCAACTAGCATAGCAATGATAGTAGTGAGATCCATGGTAGCGGTCATCTTGCCTGAAATCCCGCTAGGAAGAAGAACGAGTCCATGAAGAAGATGAACCCACGAAGACGAACCCAGCATGGACGAACGAATGCTCACGATCGCAACGAAACGGGAACTATCGAGAAGAAGCACACGACATGGTAAACACACCACACATAGACAAGACATGATGCACAACAAGCATGATGCATGACAAAGCTACATAAAGCTACTCATGTCAAGAAATGATGCATACAAGAACAACACATCAAAGCAAGTTTAAATGAGGCCGGGAACAACATATAACAATTCCGGTAAGTCCTCATATGCAAATTTCAAAATTGGTCCAGATCTGAATAAACCTTATGTTCAAGTTGTTAAACAGCAAGTTAAGATGCACCAAGATGATCTACCCGCGATTCTAGTCAAGTTATAAACTTCATTTAATTCGGAGCTACGACCTAGAAGATATGAGCAAAACAAGTTAAGCATGGCATTGATGCAAAATGCATACAAACATCAAGCAAACACTCCCAAAACATAGATGCAACATGATAATATGAAACTACATGCAAAACTAGGCAAGTTTCATATAGAGCACACTCAAAACGGAGCAACGGTTCAACACATACACTCTATACAAGTTTAAAGGACAAGCTGTCCAAAACAGCAACTATGCATATTGCAAGCATCAAAACAACATGCTACAGCACCTTAACATGAAACAAAGGGCATGGACATGATGTACAGGTAAAGCATAACAAAACATGGACACTGAGCTATCTCCAGAAATCACTAGAACATGCTCCAAAACATATGGCAAGATTGCATATAATAACAGTTTCAGACTTAACAGAAATAACATCAGGTTGCAATGTTTAGAGCTATCAAAAAACATGCTACAGTAACTTATCATGGCAAACAAAATCATGGCATGATACTACTAAATGCATAGAACAAAAGTCCTTTACTGACCATGAGCCAAAAAGGATCAGAAGATATGATGGCACCCATGTAAACATGGAAAAAGATATGACATATTCATACATGGCAGGAACAACAATAAGTAGGCATATTGGTGATCTTGTACCACTCACCACAGATCAATACATGGCATGACAAGGTGACCAACATCAAGATGACATGTTTATGAAGCTAAGCATGGCAAGATAAAGTTCAAAGGGTGCATGGATCACTAGCAAACACATGGAACAAACTGAACTTAATGTTAACAGGCTCACAGCAACATTATTTAGCAATTTGAGAGCAAGATTACAACAAGCTACAACAGGCTATAAAAGCAATCAGGGGCATGGATGGATAGATAATGACATGTATAAAAACATCCTTAGTGAACATCTCCAGACTATGCATAGAATGACTTGTAGCAGCAGGTTTACATAGCAACAAAATATAACAGAATCAGCCTAGCAAAACAGCAACAACAAGTACCCTACTTAACAAGCTTGATGCACTCACTACAAAACTCACAAAAATACATGGATGGAACCTATGGAAAGATGGCATGATGTAGTTCAAAACACATGTATAGCTCAAACTCATAGGATGCACACACAAAATGCAATGAAAAAGACAAATCATCAAGTTATAACAGTTTCAGCAGATTAACATCATATAGCACTCTTGCAATGATGATTCTGGCATCAAGATGATCTCAAACAAGCATGGAACAATGGAATGAAATGTATAGCATCTCACAGCGAACATTTTGACATATTACACGCACGAAACGGAGCAGTATGCATCAAGTTATGACAGGTCAAAGATAGCACCAGAATATGCAAATTTACAGGACTTAGCCGTTTTTTCAGGGAAAACAGGTGAGCCTCGATTAGCTAAATGGTGCACAGGGCGGGGAAAAGAGGTCATCTCACCACGGGCCTGGCCCAGGTTGCAGAGGAGGCGCTTGGCGGGCCGCGGGGACGAGGCCGCGGGGGAGGGGGGGGGCTGCTGGGCCGGCGCAGGATCGGGCCCACGCGGGGTGACAGGCGGAGGCGCGCTCGTCGTCGTCCTCCCGATCCCACCTAGATCGGGGCAAGGACGGCGGCGGTGGGGCGCTGTGGATGCGAGGTGGAGAGGCCCGGACGACGGCAGGGGCGGCCAGATCCGGGCATGGCGCCCCCGGATCCGGTGACGACGAGGCCGGGGCGGCGAAGCAGGCCGGGCGACGGCGGGGAGGCGGCGACCGGCAGCGAGGACAGTGGCGCA